>NW_010274653.1:5988-52308 GCF_000690775.1 Eurypyga helias | reverse complement strand
CCCTGAGGAGAGGATAGCCCCAAGTACTACACTCCGCTGTAAATTATGCTCAGCTTGATATAATTTTGTAACAATGAGTTTTAAACCAGGTTAGTAACTATGTGTCTCCAGTAGCACTTCCATGGATGAAACTCAAAGTCAATGAAAATCATACCCAAAACTGTGTGCATGCAAAGTTCATTAAGTTATAAACTGACACTTGTTCAATAAACATAACCCTTTAGACCGATTTAACATTTATCCTGAAAAGCTTAACCTGCTCACATATAATATTCTGAGTTTTCTTCTCCACAATCAACATTTTAGTGGCTGTCATTAAAAAGTGTCTTCTTAAACATCCCTAACTCATTTTCAATAGCATGAGAGAATAAATAGCTTTAGCTCTAAATGCTTTGGGCCCAATGTTATTTATAGCAACAACATAAGTAATACCACTTATTTTTATTGTTATTAAAGTGAATAATGTGTTACTATTTTGTGATCACAGAGAATAATACTGTAATATTGCAGAAGGGCAAGTTGCTTTCAATCAATGAATGCCAGTCTTCAAAAAGCAAGTTCAGTACTGTGCATACCCTTCAGGTCATACAACTTGCTTCTCTATTTATTTGTGGGAGTTTGGTATTTATTTGTAATTGCATGATGATCCCTGTCCTTAAATTTAGAAGTTGGATGGCTGTTTTGATGGTATTTTAAAAGTAAAGAACTCAAGTTTTAACGTGGTAACACTATGGAAGAGATCATGATTTTTGGCCCTAAATTTTTCAGACACCATTTGGTATGTCTCTTTCCTCCTGAACCTCCAAAAGGGATCCCCACAGTAGGACTATCATCAACCCAACAAGCTATTTAGAGAAGTTGTCTTCAAGCATCCCAGCTGCTTCAGTGTACAGCATGAAGTCTACTTCTAATAGAGAACTAGTAAGCCCTGTTACTGAGGGAGTTCAAGTTAAACTGACTGCAACCCAGGAAAAGGTGAAAATTGGTCCAAGGGATAGGTTTTCCTATTTACCAAATGGAGAGGATGAGTTCCTGGTTTTCGTGCCTGTGGATGAAGAAATCATCTTGAGAGCTCAAGAAAATACAAGTCAGTAGCATGTGAAGACCTTTAAGTAGAAGAATGCCCAAGCCTTCTCTAAGATTTTTTTTTAAGATTAATAGTGAGTGAGATACAGTGTTTTGGAAGATGGAATAATCTCTTGAGCAGAGGTGAAATCTGAGCTGCCAGTCCTGCAAGGTTAACTTGGATCTTCCTCCGTCATCCTATTCAGAAGAACATAATCATGCCTTTAGTTTTGTCAAGTACCATTATCTCATGTGGCAGCTGGCAAGGAATTCAGTCCCAAATAATATTTTCATGAACAGGCCTGTTGCAGATGCAACTGCTAGTAGTTGAGCTTATTCCCATATAACATGTCCTCTGTGGTGTCCCTTTGGTGTATGGCAAAAATTTACTTTCTCTGCTAACACCTACAGATTTTACTCTGAGGAAATCTGCTCAGCTGTGGTTAACCTTCATACTGACAATTTTATCACAGAACCATGTTTTGGTATCATAGTTAGTTAGTTATCATAGAACTTCATGTTTTGAAGACAGACTCTGCTTAGAGTCCTGTTCTCAATTACATCAAAAGCAAACATCTTCTGATTCTTGACCCAAACAAGATGAGCTTTGGAAGCTCTGTCACTATGTCCATCTTTAGCCATAATCTTTGTAGCCTCCCACAAGAAAGCTGGAACAACTACTGGTCACTATCCGTATGTGCTAGCTGTTGCCATGGAGGAGCCTGTGCCCTTACTTTCTTCATAATAAAAGTAAGTTAGGTGTGAGTCCCCTCCCTGTTATTAAAGTTAGTCTTTCTAAATATCCCTCAGGTCTTACACAATCCTTAAAGAGGACATATAAAAGTGATGTATGAGGATCACTCTTGATCTTACATGGCTATAAGGTATACAACCTGTTCACCTCAGCTAGAAAATGATGTGTTCTATTTATTTGTTATTGAATTACCTTCTAGAATTATGTAAAAACATTAGCACGTTACTGAAAGCCTTAAATCATAGTCTCATTAGTTTGCCATAAAAAGAATAAAAACTCTTTCCTTAAGTGCATTAAATTTTGCACTATTATCTGTTCTACTGTTTAAAACAATGTTTTATAAAGAAGATTTCTAGTCCATAAGCCAGCTAGCTATAAACATTCTCACCCAACAACCAGCTAAGACAAGCTAGATAGGTACATGGATCTAATCTTCCTTATGTAAACTATAATTCTGTATTAAAAAGAAATATTTTTATTAGTTTTCATGTCCTCAGATTCCTAGTCTTGTTTAATTCAGTAACCTTGAGAACAAAGTGTTTGTCTGAAAAATACAGTTGTTTCCATGAAAAGAGACATGGGAATGGAAAAATTTCTACCTTTTTTTTTTTTAAAACTGTTTTGAAAATTCTTTGCACAACAAACCTCACCAATATGTAAACAGGACTCTAGCTACTGTGTTTGTCCACAGCTAGAGCTACAGATGAACACAGTGTAGTTGTGTGATGACAGGAACAGCTGACTCATTAGTAGAGAGCAGTGAAAGGTAATTAACCCTGGGAAAAGTACAGCTGCCATGCGAGCTGTTCCTTTCTGTAGGATCTGATTAGAAATTAGTGTTAAACCACTGATTCTTTAAAAAAATGTCATTGATAATTCACTTTCTCTCTCAGGTGTGGCCCCTAAAAGGGGCCTAGGACAGAACTAGTGTACAAAAGGTCTTCTATCTAAAAAAGGCCTTTTCTGAGAGGAGTACACACCTGTTTGGCTGCTTCTGGACTTTTCTTAACCATGAATATTCTCCCAGCTTTGAATGTTGTGAGGACACCCTCCAAGTCTATGGGCAGAGCAGAGAATGTGTTGTCAGAATGATTTAAGGTAGAACATTGTTGGTTGCCATAACGGTGCCTTTAGTGAGGCTGATTATTTAAAAGTCACGGCTACTACTTCTTGTATCAGGACATAGATCTGATGCAAAATGCTGCAGACCTCTTCAAAAGAAAACAAAAATCTGTCTCCTGGGGTAGGTGAGCACAGAATAAGAAAAAAAAGGATTATTCCCTGAGCATGGAAACCACCCCCCAGCCCACCCCCTTTCCTGCACTCTTTTTTGGCATTTGAGGTGCCAACAGAAAAGGCAGAACCCATGATTTAATGTAACATCCAAACATCAAGCCAGCCTATTGCATATATATTCAGACACCTGATACAGGCTTACATATCAAGAATGGCATAATTATCAACCAAAATAGCAAAATTTCATTAATGTGCTATTGGAATTTCTAAACTTCAGTTTATTATTTACAGCTGTCATATCCAAAATAGATTTTAATCATATTACTTTGTTAGAACTTCTGGCCAGGAATTTATCTTTGTGTACCTGTATGTATATTAATACAGAGTGTATATGACTGCTTTCACGTGCAAATAACATGCATTACTGGGGTCCACAAGAATGTTCTGGTTGTTTTCAACAGAACCATGGGATGGGATGACGGGAAATTGTGTTTAAATTAATAAAGTTTTTAAGACTTGTAAGATCCTGTAAGGTATCTCCACAGGTTGATATTTTTTTGTCCTGCTCAAGTACAATTTACTGTGATAGGATGAATAATGGATTACTGTTATTTACCAATCCAACCCTAACCATTCTATGATTCTATGGTAATATTACTAATATATGTTTCTATAGTGCTTTTTTTAACTCAGTGCTGTTTAGTGGTACAATGGGCCACTTTCTTGCCACATACGTAATATGCTCACATTGAATGAAACTTCTCTTTTTCAGCTTCCTTTAAATTAAACACAGTGCTTGCTGGGTACAATATTTGAACTTAATGTTACCACAAATACATACATATATATATATATATATATATACACACCTTATTGATATTTTCAACATTGAGAGCAAAAACATTCAAAACAAAATGGTTAACTATATTTCCTAGGAAAATGTTTACAGGAAAACAAGTGAAAGAGATATTTAAGTAAAGGGCTGAGATGCCAAGAGTGGTTAAGATTGCCTAATATGTTGAGAGAGAACAGAAATGTGTTTTAAATTAATTTGCCATTCATCATATATTAGTACCCATTCTTCTCAGAATTTTCCTTTTTTATTTGTGGATTTGGGTTTTTTTAGTAAAAAAGCTTGAAGAGAAAGAGGACACTTTTTTTTTCCTGGAAATCCCAAGTAATAACATACTCTTGAAGTATCAGGTTGAGTTTCAGAGGAAGTCAAAGCATGAGCAGGCTATTAAATTCATGAGGATGAAAATAATATTCACTACCTTAAAGCATGGTTAGAAATGCACAAAAACACTTCACAGCACTCTACGTCCTTACCCTTATTTAGCTAAAAAGTGAAGAGACTTGCTGAAGGTCACAGAATAGATCAGTGGCAGAGGCAGGAAGAGAGTTCCAGAATCCCTCTTTCTTCTTATTATTTGCTCAACCGCAGTGCTTTCTGTTTATTTCTATGACACAGGTGCCATTTTAAGAAATAACCTTTGCCCCATTCTAGAATCATAAAAGGTCCTGAAAAGAGAATTTAAACTGCCATCCCTGGTGCCACTGTCCTCTTAGCATAACTTTGGACAGACTCAATACACTTTTCCTTGCTCCACACACCTAATCCAAAGAGGTGCTAAGCAAAACCTTTTCATACAGGAAGTCTGTCCCAGTGATCATTTTACATGCACGTTTTTGTATCTGACAAATATTAGTCTATGGTTTTGTTACTTCATTTTCAAGGTAGTAGTGTTGTCCTTCGTTAGGTTTTTCCTGTGCTATTCAGCATGTTCCCAGGATCTTCAGGGCAGTGCAGCAGCGCAAGCAAGCCCCATTATCTTTAGCAGCTAGGGTCATTACAAGTCTTTTAGATGGTGGCAGACTGTACTTCACATGGCACTCTTGAAGTTAATGAACATATGTGATTTGCATGTTGAGGGAAGGCAGCACACTTCTTCCCTTTGTGTGACTTTCTCTTTCTTAGGACATGTCTGTCATGCTTAATGAAGAGAGCTTGTTGTTTGGAAATGGGGGGATGAATGCATAGGATATCAGAATAGTAGTTATACTTCTTTTTATAAAAATAGTTTGTATTTTTAGGTTCATTGTTCCTTTTGACTCCATGTTAGAGAATGTTCAATGAGCTAATTAGCCATGGGTTTTGTCCAGCATAAGAATTGCGATGTCCTAATTCTGGCTATTAAATCAGTCACAAAAAATTTGGCTGGAACAGTCAGAAATCACAGGGAAGGAATATAGTAACCTAGATTAAACGTGTAAGTATCTGAGAAGTGACCACTTTTACTGAATCTAATCAGCTCAGCACTTCTGTGGAAGTTCAGTGCAACCATAACTGCCCCTATAAAACTGTCCTTCAAACCCATTGACTCATAACCAGCTTTCTGGGAACCATGTAACAAGGGCTGTTACAGTGGTGGCTAAACACCAGGCATGTAGCAATACCAGAGCTGGACCAGAATCTTCGTGGCGTTGAAGGTGGCTATACCAGAGTAATTGAAACACCACCATTTCGCGGCTCTTAGTTATACTGATGCATGGGCTCAGGCATCTCCCACTGGCCTCAATCCTGCAACTGCTAAGCACCCTTTCAGCAAGCAGAGCATGGTCATCTCTTGCTGAAGTCAGTAGCGGTCCCCCCACACGGTGTCTCACGATAGAGATGACACCATGCAGGAAAAGTCATCCAGGCTGAAAAAGAGTAAACATGTTTTAAAAGAAAACAAACCCTGTGTTCCAGAGTCAATGACGCATACTCTTTGAACTTTCTTCTAAAATTGCTCCGAAATCATAAGGTTGTTATGGTGTGGTTTTACTCAAAATAATGCATATCGTTGTAACACAAGCCTTGAAGTTAAGTGGCTACTTTAATGAAACATAGTTACCATAGTTACTGCAAGAGAACAGAGAATAACTTTTAGTTCTTTTGAAGCTATGAATTAGTTTAAAAAGAGGAAAAGGAATAAACAAGCATGCAGAAGTTTATTATTCAGTGTTTCATGCCTGATCAACTCTAAAAAAGAAAAACTCTCCCTAGACTAGGGCATTAACATTTTCCAGCTGAAATCTATAATTGCCCATCAACAAACACAAAAACACATTTCAACTCTTCAGTATGTCTGTTTCCATGTGGGTTTTTTTCCTGAGTCAGAGAAGGAACAGATTTTTCCAAAGTTCTGCTTTCAGCACTTTGTTAATAACTGACATTTTACTGCATATTGGTTGCTAAAAAAAAAATAATGTCCTAAAGGCAGTAATACATTGCTAAACACAACTCATGAAATCTATGGTCTAGCTCTATAATTCATTATAAACACTATCTTATGGCTGATGAGAGGGAAATGAGAATTTGTCATAACGAAGATGTCTTCTAGAACCAGCTTCATTGTTTTTCAGTTTAGCATTGAGATGTGCTCTATCCCTGAAGTGTTAATGGAGGTCACTGTTGTTGCTCTCCTTTACTGTGTCAAAAGAAAGGAGTTCCTGCATAGTTGACTATTGAAAAACAAAATTATGTTCTTTCCGGTATATCACCTTCAGCTCATGAGCCTCTAGAGCAGCAGTGATTAACAGGACTTTTACAAAGTTTCTGTGTAGTTACAAGGACAGCTTCAATCTTCTGTCATTTTTTTGCATTAGCTATGATTATGCTTTTACCACCAAAATGCATTTATTTTAAAGGTAACAATACAGACTCAGAGAATAGCTTATGTTTCATCTATATTTATCAGCACTCACTGTACATTTGTGTCTTCATTACCAGGAAATATTAAGGGACATTGTGCCATCTATTCCTGTTTACAGTTTATTATGCAGAGATAGGAAACACTTAGCATGTAAAATGAATGTAGAAATTATTCCTGGATAGAAACACGGACATTTCCCACTCGTTGGCTCTTTCTCCTCCATCACCGGATCAGAGTGTAATTGTCAGTAATCAGGCCTGCTTGCTGCTGATAAAACCACTCTGAATGCTAGCAGCCTTCTTTGTGTGATGACTCAATTATTCCAGAAGTGCCTCATCAAATCTGCCCCATCAGCTGGGCTAATAAATAAGGAGAAGAAACTGGCCCCCCAAAGCAAATTATAAATCCATTTGCATTAACCATTTCGCTGGTCCATGATCTAGGCAGAAATAAGCATGGCAGATTGTGTTAAGCTTATTTGAATATGTTTATAATGTTTACAGCATGCAACCTTTTTTTTTTTTTTCCACAAGGTGTTGGAATTATCAGTCATGAATAGCATCTAAATGCAGTTATGTTAATTACAGCAAAGCCTCGGGCATCTTTGAGGGATAGTTTGTTGCTTAAATCAGGTGAAAGTTAAATCCTTCTGCTGGGCGAAATATGATCTTGCACATGGTATTGGAATTACTGACATGTTTAAAAGAAAGGATGAGTGCAAGGGATGTGTTTTTACAGGTACTGGAAGGACAACTGCCTGTGTTACCAAGCTGTCTTGCACTGGTAACTTCTTTGTCTCGGTGTAGAACATAGCAAAACAAAGTTTAACCTTATAGTTGGGAAAGAAAATGGAATAGTTGAAGCAGCAGTAATTCTGTTTCATGTGTACTCTTCACTTAATAAAACAAGTGAAAAGAGGAGTACTCTGCACCAAGGAAATTCCTTTCGGAAGCTCAAATTATATAAAAATTATTTTTCCAAGTAGACTCCTTCAGATTTCCAAGACTGCCCATGTGTACTGCAGTGAGGGTATTAAAGTGAAACATCAGAAGGCCAAACAAAATTCCTTTGTTTACTCATGTGCTGAACATTACACATGCACTTAAGAGTCTCATTGTGGTGACCCTTAAGTTTGTGCAGAACTTCATATGTGTAAAGTTATGTACTTCAGCCTGTGTAGGGTAAAGATATGACAGTAATCAAGAACTCAGTATATCATTAATTTGTAATGGCATCTTTTGCTTTCACATATTTTTTATCAAATACTAAATATGTTGTGTTATTTTACCTTGAAAAAAAGAGAAATCACTGTCACTGTAAAAACATGAAAAATATTCAGGGCTCATAAGGGTGAGCACATTGGATTTTGTTTCTTTCAATATTTCTTCCATTTTGAGTTAACAAATCACACACTGTTGTGATCGTTCATTTTCATATTTGCAATATATCACCTAGTGATGTGGTAAATGAGAGAAAATCAAATTAATCTGGTGGAAATTATATCCATTATACTCAAAAAAGTTACAGGGGTGTTTTACAGGTGTAGTACAGGCCTGTGTACTGAAATTCTGACAAAGAACCTCAGACTTCTGGCGGGAAAATTTTTGACTGTAGAATATGTCTTTTCAGATTATTACATCCTCAAGAATTCTCTATTAATCTGACCTGAATGAGTGGACTTTTACCCATAGACAATGGGTCAACAGGAATTGTTGCTTAAAGGGATTTGTCACGCACATATGATGCTGAGGATCGGGGCCCAAATGATGATTTACATCAGTATCCTGGTATGAGTCATGGTCTCAGTAGGATGACACTTCAGTTAGTACAAAATTGTGTTGCACTGGAAATGGCTACAAACCAAAGAATGAATTGAGAAGATTCCAGGTGACTTCACTCAACCATTATATTGAGAAATCAAATAACACATTTATTCCGTCTTTGTGGGTTTATAAGTTTACTAATCTAGTTGAATTGAGGTGTTCTGTGTGTTGACTGAAAATGGTAAAGGTTTTCTTTCTTAGGCAGGCAAACTACACCTTCAGGATGAAAAAATTCTGTTCAGTTGTATAGGGAGTTGAAGTGTAGGTGTAATTTGCTGTCTGTAAATCCTTTTGAATTCTTTACTAAAACAGACAAATGAGTTAATGCAAGCTATGAATAGACTGAGACAAATGAACATACGTGTGGACTTAGGGGAGTGATCCCTACAAAGAATCTTGCTTGACAATGAGTGAGTTAGTTCTACCTGAATTCCATCAACCACCTTATCATCTGAGTTACCAATAACCTAGACAGATGTCCTTGATGGGCTCTTGAGGCAGAGATCTTAAATTTTCCAATCGATATAGCAGAATTTTATCTGCATTTCTTGAGGCAATGCCTCAAAATTTGGTCTATGGGTACTTTTATAATTCATAAAATATACTAAAATAACGTGTTTCTCAATACCTTATTGTAAAATGTCTTGGTGTTACTGTGAAATCAGCACTAACTCTTATTTGCTACCTGAAATATCAGATCCCAGCGCTTATATGTGAAATGCAAGTTGCTTCTTGGCGTATGGACAGGGCTGACACATAGTTTATATTCCATTAGGGGTATGTCACATCCCATGACACAGCATAATCCTACACACTCTGTTTATAACAAGACAAATGCATGATATTGCATTAGATTTTTTATGAAACACCATATCTTCAAATGTGGGTACTCACCCACAAATCAGCTGTATGGCGGCCAGCACCTTGTTATGTGAAAGAAATAGAAAATAGAGCATTTAAACTTACTAAGTGGTAACTTCTGTTGTGATTAAACACAGGAGGAGAGTTCAGGTTTTATGCTTTAGATGAAGTCTTGCTTTTGTCCTACGGTAGCACACTCTGCTTTACAAAGATAGCCGATGATGTCGCATGCAAGGCAGATGGGAGTAAAATAGCAAGTGGCACTGTTGAATGCAGTTTTCCAGTATGATTTTAAAACCTGCCCCCAGCCTCAAATAGCCCCGACTCCTTTTCTTAAAAGGAGGATTTTCAATGTATTAGCTTATTATGTGAAGTTAAATCTGAAAAGTTTTGTGTATTTTCCTGTCCTTTGTGCACTTTTCCAAGTGGATCTCAGCTGTGCTGTCTTAACTCTCAGTCCCTTAGGATGAGAGAGACAGCAGATGGGGTTAGGGCAGAGGGCTGATGCTTCTGACAGCAAACGGCCTGGTTGTTGAGTGGAAGCTGTGAGCGTCAGGAAGCTCCTTTTCCCCAGAGAACCAACTAACCACTGAAGAAAGTTGAAAATGAGCCCTTTGAGAAACGCTATTAAAAGTAGTAAAAAATTGCAATTGTGCAGATGATGTGCTGCTGTGTGGTTATTCGGATGCTAATGAGTTTGACATTAGGGAACTCAAAGGGTTTACAGCTACTCCCTTATGTGATTTAGTTCTTTATTGGCAATCTTTGAGAAAATAAATGAAAAATATATTGCTAATAAATACGTAACATGATAGGATTTTAGACAAAAAGCTGCTAAGTCCTAGGGTTTAGAAAGAGCTTTGCTCACCATTGTAGCTGTTCCCAGAGATCTTTTGTTTTAGGTTAGTGTGTTTTGAACAAAGAGGAAGAGGCAGGTAGAAAGCTTTAAGACTCCTTTTGGTTTGGTTTGTGGTTTTGGGTTTGGTTTGTTTTTTTTTTTTCATGGATGTTGAAATAGAATAGAACGGGGAAAGAGGCCTTTGACGATAAACATCTTTTTCCAGCAACATACTGGCTGGAACACTGCTTAAAACCTCTTTTCGGCATTGGGCTGTTTTGTTCTGGATTTTCTCCTTTCTTTATCATCTTGCATCTGTTGTCTGTTTTGCTATTTGATAAAAGCGTATTTATTTTAATTAAAAGTTATATATGGGATGAAACTAATATTCTATCTATTGGGACTTGAGCAGAAATTAGTCACTCAATAATCTCTAGCTTCCCTGAGAATCTCTTCAGAATGAGCCTTTCCAATTTCAGAAATGCAACATTACAAATTTTGCTGACAAAACTTCATCAGATGTCATTAAATGAATAGTTGAAGTTTCAGCTTCAAGTTCCAAAAGTTTATCTGAAAACTTTGCTGTAATCAGAATATGTTGAATGAATAGGTCTATTCTACAAAATACACTAGATGCTATTTTACAAGGACCTCTGAAGTTGGAAGTGGTAGTAGCATCTTTATATTTTGGTCACTAGTGGCAGGAGTGATACTGAAATAAAGCCAGACCATAATTACTTCTTATGGCCAGATTTTCTCAGGTTGCAAGTGCCTGCAACTTTAAAAGGGTTTGGGTGTTCGTTATTACTGAATAGAAGGCCCTCGGTATCATACACTCAGGTATAAACTTCTGCTGCTCTTCTTCCCTTGCTGTTACCATTATTTTAGCAGCAGCTTCCTCACAAAAAGGACTAAAAACTGAACATGGAGAAATGTCAAGGATTTTGCTCAATTTGCTTACAGTGAGAACATTAGTCTGCCTAACTTTAAACTCTGATATTCAAAATCATGGGAAAAAAAAAAAATAAAACCACTGCAAGTTTTTCTAAAATTATTACAATATTTTAGAATGCTACTCATTTATTTTACTTCATGTACTGAACCATCCTACTCATCACAGGGGTTCCAATGCCGTGACTACGTTTTTCTACGTATAGAAACAGTGGATTTTTGTCTGTGCAAGAAGAAAAACTTTCTTAGAGCAGGTCTGTTTCATAAGCTGTCAGAAAGGGCATTAAGAATATAAAGAAAGTACCATAACAAAAGAAAAATTGCTATTCTTTCTGCCCTTCAGAAGCATCATTGATGCCTCTATACCACAGCTTTGAAAAACCACACAAGAAAAAAATGCACCTGGATTATTTGCCCATTTGATTTAAAGAGTGTCCTGTTTCATCTACATTTTATTTAGTATAGCTGGTTTTTGGTTTTCTTTTGTTGTTTTCTTTTTTCAGAGAATGAATGTCAGGATTATCTGTTAAATGAGGCAAGGCATCTTGGGCTGAGTGACGAATTTGGTCCTTTGGAATCTGCACATATTTTCACCTGGAAGCAGGCAAAGGTGGGAAAATTTATTTACTAAAATGAATTTGAGTCTAAATATTTCTTCATATTAGTACTAGAACGGTATGTGGTTTCATGTGTAGTGTCTCATGTACTAGGACTATTTTTCTCGCGTAGCATCTGCTCTTTTAGGAACAGCAGTCTTCAACAATCAGGTGTAATGATATTGAACAATTGAAAAAGATATAAATCTTTGCAAATACCTAGAAATTTTAGGCTTTAAGCTTCAGAACTACACCCTGTTAGCTTCACATACTGACAGGAACACAACTATCTTTGGATTTATTTGTGTCCCAGAGTGAGAGTGTATGTCACAATGCACTGCTTAAATTAAACAGTGAGGGATAGCTTATTTGTGATTTTTTCAGATAATGCTTGTTGAGGTTTTTATAACTATATCATTTGGGTGAGATAAAACCTTTAGTGTATGACTAAAACATCTCAAGGTGTCTAGACATTTTTTCTTTTTGAATATTGGCATTATCTTTCTTCTAAAAAATTATTTTTTGTACATAATAACTCAGGAAATTGTGACAAATTTTACTACTTAAAAAAAAAATTCAGGAAAAAAAAGGTGTCCAGAAAATAGAATCACACATCAGCTTGTGTTAAGCTGCATTTCAGCATGGTAGACTATATAATTTTTCTCTAAATTTAGAAGTCTAGCAGTTGCCCTTAATTTCATAAAGCTGTGACTCTGCCCTCTAAAGCCTTGGTAAAGCAGACTAATAGAAATACTTGGCACATGTTGGTTACCTAAGGGAATAATAGAACTATTTGCTGTAGTCGTTTGGCAAAAGGACATAAACATATGGCTTTGGTTTATATTCAGCACTGCCAGTTGTGCAAAGTTGCATGGATGAAGTATACCGCAGCAGTGACAACTCAGAAATCAGAAGTGAGAATCAAAATAAATCATCCTCATTACAAAGCTATTCAAGCCTGCCTCTGTTTTAAGGTTTATTTTGTCGCTGCATAATTTCAAGTAATGACTTCAATATAAAAAAGATATGTACTTCTCAAAAATAAGTCTACCATTCAACCATACAATAAAATGCCAAATTGTTGATGATTTATATGTGTTACAAGCATGTTTTAAAGTTTGCATTCAGTAGATGTATTTACTTATTTTAATCACTGAGAAATGAATACATTGAACCAATTATTCCCACACTATTCAACTTTCTCCTAGAGAAATCAGGAATAGCATTGTGTCAACTAAAACGAAAGTTTCAAAAAGAAAGATAAGATGACTCCTAGGTTAAGAATAAACAAAATAATAAAGCAAGACATATTTGTAGTAATAGTTCTTCAATAGATCCACTTTTTAAATATTTTTTTCTCCTTTCTGTCCATCAACATGTTATTAAAAAAAAAAAAAAATAAAAGAAAGAAGAAGCTTTAAACACAGTACAAACAGCGGTCCTAAAAATTTTGTCTTTAGATTTTGGATTTTTTTACTGCCAGTAGTTAGAATATATAAGCTTTATCTAGAAGTTGCTATGTGTATACTTTGCATTTCCCTCTCGCACTGTACTCCTCACTGTCAGCCTGCCATGAATACTTTTTATTAAAAAAACATATTGGGGAATGACAGAAAGATGCAGTCAGCACACATCTATATGCAGACAGTCAAATAGCGCTACGTACTTCAGGATGGGCTATAGAAAATATTTATTTCTAAACATAGAAAATTTTTTCCTTTATAACATTATTCTCTTTTTATGTGTTAGATTCTAAAATGATTTATTGAAAAGAAACATTAAAACATGAATGCCAAAAGCGCCGAAAAGCTTGCTGTGAGGGAATTTTTTATTGTAGGGTAAGGCGCACACAGTGTCATGTCACCTTGGGGCATGGTACAGCAGAGACATGTTTGTAGTGCTTAGCAGTGTCGGACTTCAACTTTGAAGTCACGGATTGTGTTTGAGACTTGAGGATGGATTTGCCTTAAAAATTATTGAGTTGGTGTTTTGGGTTTTTTTTCTGGCTAAGTTCATTTGTCTAGTGATAGATGTAACTGTTGCTGCTGCACAAACTTAAGTAATTTACAGATAAAAATAATAGAGAAAAGCTAGTCTTTTTTCAGACCTCTCAAAATCAGTTAGGGTTTGTTCTAGAGAACTTGTTTGCGAAATTTACTTTTGAAAATCAGATATGACTTTTAGCTGGAAAGTCACAATAAAATGTCAACTTTTACACTCCTTATTTTCAGATAAATTGGTGATTTCTTTTCCTCTAGCTAGTTAGGCAGAAGATAAGAGACTGCCGCCCCAGCAGTTTGAAATCCACTCTAGGAAAGTCATGCTTGTAAAAAGATTACAATAGAAATTAGAAAGCCCATAGCTCTTACATTAGCTCTTTCCAGGAGGAGCATTTCACTTTTACCTATGTCAGCAGCACTAGCTTCCTCAAGTCACAGTTTCACAGTAATGTGCTGTAAAACTATCTTACCAAGATAGTAGTCTCAATTTAGTTTCCCAAATTCAGAACTAAAAAATGTTCAAGTAAACCGAAATAGTTATTATTATTGTTATATTTATTGCACATGCCCTATTTTCAGCTGTTAGTCATATTCTTGGATCCCATTATAATATCAGTACATGCACATGTGCACAGATAGGCTCCAGGAACACATAAAACCAAACTCAGTCAAAACCTGATTCTCTCACTCAGGGAAGTATTTCCAGGCGCTCCTCTTGAGTCCACTGATGGCAGTGAGATGATACAACCAGAAGAAGTAACATTTGGTTTCTGCAGCCAGGAACTCTGAAATACTTTGCTCAGAAAGTGTGACTGCTGCTATTCTATCAGTATTCTGGGGAAACATGAATACCCTGTAGCGGCCACAATGCATGTTACTCTAGTTTCAGCCAAGCAGAATTTGTGGTATCATAGGAGACTCCAGTCAGATTTCTGGGATCTAGTTATTGACTTACCCTTAAGCTTCAACCGATATTGAAGAAGAGGTGGAGGAAGGAACAAATTGAAATTCACTAAATCGGACAGAAAATATTCACAAACTTAGAGATATTTGTTGGAACATGCTTTCAGAAAATCAGCATCCTCAGTAAATTTCCAGATCACAGGACTAGGGCATAACTGAAGCAATCCTAAGGCAAGCGTGCTTTTCTTAGCCTGCTTGCTTAATGATTTGGGACTGCATAGCTCCTACCCCTCTGTCTCTGTGTTTCTGATTGTGTATCTCTCACTAACTCTCTTTGAGTCCATTAGCTAATTTCAACTAATTTTGAAAAGAAAATATTTAGATGAGTTTAAAACCCATCAAATCAGAGAATCTAGGTATAAGCCACAAAAATAAAGTGGAATTAATTCCACTATTCACCTGTCATTATTTTTGTGAACCATACCCTTATGGAACTATAACTCCCAATCAAATTTTCCTGGCAAGCACTTAGATATTAGTCCAATGGTCCTGTTGGCTAAAAATATTAGTAGTGAGACATTGTGTGAGGATTTTTTGCAGACCTGACCATTCCATTTATCCCTTATGGTTTCTTGTCTCAATGCAACGTAAGTACTGGGAGGGAGGGCTTACCATCCCTGGCTTTGAGAGCATAAAACACCTTCCAGAATCCATCCAATCTTTACATCAATAAGATATGTCTCTCAAATTAACACCTTGATAGCAATTACCTTGATGGCAGTAAAAAATATTGGGTGGAATTTCTCACTTATAGTTTAATTCTTTTGTGGTTCCATGGGTGATTTAAAGTTTCAATACATCTTGCTGACCATCTCTGGCTGTAATTTCATGCAAAAGATCACTATGTAAATAAACATCAGAAGTGAGAAACTTTGTTCACTTTTTTAGTATCAGGCATTCTCTGAAAGTACTATTAAAGCCCAAAGATATAACATTTAAATTTTGAGCAAGAGAGCATTTAAATTTTTTGCTGACACACTTAAATTATTTCAGTTTTATTCCCTTACTTTTGTATAATTTTGAAGTTAATGCATGGGCCTTTTGTAAGTTAAGGTGTCTTTTATACAGCACAGACACGATGATTATTTTAATATGTGGTATGCACCAAGCTAAATAGTCCTATAAAATTTAGGTTTGAGTTGATTAAACAACCCTCATCGTTTCAAATTATTACAAGGAAAGGAAATCAATAGAAAAATCACCTGCATTGATTTTATTGTTGGTTTTCACTCATTGTGCCGTTTTTAAATATTCATCACAATGCAACGTGCTATTTAGACAAAAGTAACTGCTGTTCAGTAGAAGCAGTGGCCACTTTTTGTTTCATAATTAAAAGAGCAGCACTGTGATTGGTGTGGTATTTATTATGAAATGATGACAAAGGAGTACCAGTGGTTTTAATAGTTTTAGCTTACAGGAGCTGTTGTTAATTTTGTCTGTAGGGTTGCAGGTGAAATAATGCACAGTGGATAAATAGTCTATATTGGTTTAACTGAACATAATATATAGTGTGTTCTGGAGTTGTTTGTCTCAATAGACTATAGTAATCAAAAGTAATGAACCTATTATGTGCAGGACCTTGGAGAGCATAGAATGGCAGTAAAAGTGTGGCACATAAAAGGTTTATTAAAGGAAATTAAAGTCCATCATTGCCACACCTGCTCCCCTATTATAAGTCTATGGCAGGTCAGTGCCTTCAATCACAACTCAGCATCAGAGAACAGAGCCATGTTTCCCATTACCATTGCAGTCACATTGCAAAAACTCGTTCTCCAGGTTTTAAGGATAGTAACAAGTAAAGGCTGCCATCAGCCCCACTATGTAAACACAAGCCACTCATGTTCCTTCCTTGTTAATAATCAGCATCAGATGTAAATTTAAACAGAGAAAAGATATCATTGTCTGGCTTTGAGATGCGTTTCAATCAATTTATACTTTCATTTCAGATATTGCTAACCTGTGTTCTAGAATTAGACTTCGTCAAGTACACGCATACCATTTTCAAATGCGTGTGTTCTCTCCTGCAAATAGGTATTTTGATTCCAGTAGCTGTATATAATGTGTAACCATACATAACAACCAACAGAAAAAATACAGGACATTAGAGAAATGGTTTTTCTCCTCTAGGAAGGTTGATTTTACTCCTTTTTTTTTTTTCCCCCTCAGGTCAATTTTGTCAAATTCTGCAATGTTCTTTCAGATAAGACCTTCAAAACATCTCAGTTATCTGAGTCATATAAAGCTAAAAATAAAGCATCCTCAGATCTTCAAACTCTATAAATGGAAAAAGGCACAAACAGAGCTTCTTGTTTCTTCTCTCAGTGGGTCAAATCAGTTCTGCTGATCCTCAGAAACAAAAAATGAAATAATAGACAGGATCTTCTGTTGACGTTTTTTATCTTTATCTTATCTTACCTTTTGCAAGGAAAGATGACAGGCATAGGAAACTTCTGCTATCCACAGAATGCATCTACCTATTGCCCAACACGTTAATATAAATCACATGCTGGTGTCGGTATTTGTTCCTGCATATTTCTGCAGAAGCATATGCGTGTTTCTTAATCTACAGTGTGTCTGATCATCGCTGTTTTACAAGCAGGGAAACTGAGATTCAAAGCACAGATAGATAGTAAGTTACCACCAGAGACAGAAGAAAAATTCCAGACTTCTTGATATTTTGCCTAGACAAAAATTCCTAGGAACAGTCTCTTTCTTACATAAGAATGAAGAGTTACTTCTAGAAAGGAGTTTTTCTCCCTCGACATGGTCAAAATTACACTGTTGTACAGTCTGCTGTATGTCACTGCAGCTCTCCACACCAGAACATGAAATCTTAATCCCTTTGAATTTCAGGGGTTTGTAATAAAATCCATGGCTTGAAAACCTGCCCCTACAATTATGGGTCTGGGCCAGATCCAAGACCAGAAGGTGCATATTTCCAGTGCTGGTTTAGATGTAGCCAACAGTGTCATGACAACAGCTGATCTTGAATGGTCTCTCTTATTTCAGTCAGAAATCTTACAGCAACAGCTCATTTTCTGGGCGGGTTGGATTTTTTGGTTGTTTTGTTTGGGGTTTTTTAATGTGAAATACAAGCCTGGATACTACATTCTCCCAAACCCTCATACAAATTTGTAACTGTCTCTTTGACCAAAACTTCCATAAGAAGTAGCTGATTAAGTGGTATTTAAAAGTATTTCAAAGCTGTACCTGTGTGATTATGCACATTCAAGCAAGAGGGTTTCACATTTTAAAGATGAAGTTGTCAGAAATGCAGGTTCCAACACAGCTATTAAGATATGCTTCAGTTACAACAATAATGCAAAGCAGGTACTGTGGCTTTCTGGGACTCCTTTTTCCAGGAGGTGAATGCTGAAAGCAGCACTCATACAACACTGCTGTTCCTAACCTTATGCCTGCAGCTAACACCTGTAGACCTTGTCATTAAACCTTACAGAGTCACTCATAACCATCACTTTATTAAACAAATCTGTATCATTAAAGGTATCTCCTAGGTATTTACTAGATATTCACAGATGGCTTTTTATCTCTTTGACAAGATTAATAAGGCATGATTATTCTTCTTTCTATTACTGTCTAGCTTTTGGAAATGGTGGGGTGGGGAGGAGGAAAAAAAGCATTGGAGACTTTTTCTCAATGGCAAAAGGAATGAATTAAAGACTTTGTGTTAATATTACAGATGGATGCAGATGGGGAAAATAAAAAGCTGCGCACACGCTCAAAAGGAACCAAGGGTGAGTTAGCAAGCACGTTCCACGACCCTGTGCCCAGTACACCATGAAATATGACAGTTCCTGTGCATGGTCCCTAATGTGCAGTAAGAGAGTGTGTAGCTTCCTTAGGGCTGCTTTTTTAATCAAGGCAGGACACAGACTGCTGGCATTAAGAGGCCTGATTTTATTAGCTATGGTTTAAAGAAAAGCAGAAAAAGTCTACTGTATGCTATTTTGTTTAAGCTATTTCTCAAAGAAAATAAACTTTATGCTTTTCATTATGCAAACAAAGATTTTCCATAGGTAGTAGTGCTAGATAATATTGAATGGATGCTTTCAAAAAAATGTACAAAACTTTGTGTCAGCCAACTGAATGTCTTTCTGTCTATTGCCATTAATTATCTGTAAATTAGCTGCATAAATGGTCCAGAAGTAAATTTACTTTAATCAAAAGGTGCAGGTGTATGCAGCAGAGGAGAAACCTGTTCTTTTTTAAGTACTGGTGCTCATGTTCATTTTGCAAAGTTATGACATAGTTGTATTTCCCAGCTATTCCTTTCTTTTTGTAAGGAACAGATGGAAATGCAGTACTGAGAGATAAACAGGCCCTTAATGATCTTAACATCTGGAAAACATGATTGACTAGCAATACAGCCCTTCCAGGAAAATAACTTTTTATTTTAATTCATAACACTTTTTGTGACTCTTGATAATGAGTGAAAAATGGAGATACGTAAAAATAAATGTCAAAGTTTTGGCTGCCATGTGAGCATTTTTGCTTATGACAATTTTTAGATGTGCAAAGCATCCATCCTTCACTCTGATTTTAATATGAACTGTCATGTTCTCTGAAATTAATATAAAATTCATATAGTCCTCAGAAGTACCAAAACAGAGGACTTTAACAAATTTATTGAATACAGGAGTTATTCACACATCAGTATTAGAGCATGTCTTCTCGGCTGGTCAGGTATGTGAGTTAAAACAGCCTGGCTGTCTTAGCAGATTCTAATTGTATTTGATAGGGGTTTCCTAATTTTATCATTCAAAAAGCTACTAAGACACACTCTTAAAGCTTAGGTATTTTCTTTCTTTAATTTTTATACACATGCACACTTACCTATAAGAATTACTAGATCAGGAAATTTTCCCAGAAGTGGAAACAACAAAAGTTGCCTCCGCAATATGAATAAACCTTAGAACCACTTGTTGGCTTTGTCAATATGTTGTATATCCTTGTGTGGGCAGGTATTTGTAAACACCAGCCCTCGTCATTCCCAGATTGAATTAAAATTCATGAAAAAAAAAAAAAAACAGATATTTTGCATTCTATTTTCATTAAAAAGAATGCTTTTTCTTTTATTTTTTCTTACTTTTTTTCTTATTGTTCCACTGAACATCATACTCCAGGTTTTATGCATTCTAAAACATCTGTGAGAATTATATGTTCAGTTAACATTTGCCCCTAGTAGCTACAATCTTGTGGTTAGCATGAAATAATCACCTGTGTTTTGATAGACGCTCCTCTGTCATCACAGATAGGCAGGTGCAAGGTTGTAGAAAGCAAAAGTCTGAAAGTGTAAACTAATTTATTCTTTCCTGCTTTTATTAACAGTTCAAGTGGACTCTATAGCTCAAGAGCTCAGGTAAGAACTCATGTTTATTTTTTAATTTTATTTTCCAATTATATTGATGAATTCATACCAATGATATTGCTGTTAAAAAAGGATCCAGAAAATGATGCATTATGTAGAGGTTTAGCACAGAACTGACAAAAGGGACTTGATGCAGATTCACTTTTTAAATATACTAAAAATAAAAGCAAAATATTGTCATTAATTATGCAAGCATAGTCAAAAGTAATGCAAATGGGCAGGATTCTGGTATGCTGCTTTTTTCTACAGCCTGTGTCAGGTCATGCAAAAAAAGATTATAGTTTCTCATCAGTCTTTTTTCTTCTGTAATAAGTATTACAATATTTTAACATCTAAACATGCTAAGAGATATTAATCTTTATAAGGTTTTGTTAGATGGCTTTTAGAAATCAGATAGTCTCTGTACAGTACTGTGAATTATAAATGCACTAATGGTTCAGTCTTCCACAAGTAGTTGCTGAGGTTCCATATGTTACTGAAATAGCAGAGAGTATTTTTCAAATCTGCATAAAGCATGGCAGTCCATTCAAAACCATAAATTCTGCAAGGGTATTTCAGATCACCAATAACCTAGTAAAATTTTAACATTGTTACTTTAATCTTAGTGATGTGTGCATCAACTCTTAATAAGGGATCCAAGAACTTAGAACAAACACTGGAAGGAATGGTATATTGCTCAGTACCAAATCCTCAAAAAGGAACACGTGCCATCAAATTCATGTTTTCCCTGGGACAAGTTCATGCTTCATGCCCCCCAGGGAAAATATTTACAGGTAGATGTAAATTCTTACAGTTAATAATAAAAATTACAATGGACTACAGCTGCACTATAAACACTGAAAATATTTTTACAAAATATCTTGAAGAATTTTTCTAAATTAATTTATTTTGCCTACACTTACTTTTTATCACACGCTACTGAGCTGCTTTCTTATCCACAGCAGGCATCTGAAGTATGTGGCTGTGGGTTCATCCATCTAGGGAATAGAAACATCATCATGTGATTTATTTGATCAATCAAAATGCCACTCTCTCTTAAGATAGGAGATGAAATATTTACAAGAAGTGATTTGCAGTGAAGACATACAATATTTTAAGGTTTTGTTTTCTAATAAAACTGAGGGAATTATAAGCTGCTTATAGTTATTACATGAACAGAAGTGGAGGCTAACTTTTTGGATAAATTATTCATGGTGAGTCACTCATTCAGCTCTACTGTGAACCTCATTTTTCTGTATGGCTTCAGTTTCCTGAGATTTAGTGCTTCTCCTTTTTCCTCTGTGCGTCCCTAATTTATGCACCAGAAGGATGCATTAATCCGAAGAGGCAGTCATCCAAAAATGAGGATGGTCCATGTGTTCCTAAGAAGAAAATGTTTGAAAAATAGAGGATGTGCAAGTTTCTGCAACATCAGGGAAGCTGTATTTTATGCATTATCAATTACTATAGCTTTTCCCAAGAAATTTCGCTTTTCCTTATGAAATATATTATGTTTTAGGAACCACTGTGTAACAGATTACTCTCTCTGTCAGAGGGGTGGACTAGCTCCATACAAAAACTTCAGTTTAAAATAGTGAGCTAAACAGCCAACAAAGCCATTATTCAGTCCTTAAGTTGCTATCTCTGTTTTCTGCAGTACCAAATTCCATATTGTAGATCTCTGCAGTCAAGTGACTGGCATACGAGTTAGGTGATCAACTTTTATGAATATATTTGTTTATGAAAAACTAGAAGAGGCTGGGTCTGCCTTTTGGATATGTAGGCTACAAACTGCATTGTCAGTACTTATACCCATATTATTGTGGAAAAACTGTTGAACATTCTTCAAGAAATAAAGACTGAAATAGTCTCTTGTGTTCCCTGGATGCAGATATTGGAACCACTGTCTTTTCTGACCAAGGTTCTAAATGGTGTGTTGGCTGAGAAATTTAAATCCATGCTTAATTAATTAGTCCTTTTTACCCTGGCTTATCCTATCTGACAAAGGACTTTTGCACTCCTTATTGAGTTTCTGTTACAAAGTGCCTTGGGATACTTCTACATGAAAGGCACTACATAAGCTTACATGCTCATATTGTATTGTCATTAGTTTCATAACATTGATTGGTTCTAGAGCATTTGTTAGCCTTTTCTTATTCTGCAAGTTGTGTTTCACAAAAGTAGACAATGAAATAAATGAAACACAAAACAGAGAGTCACAATCACAAATTAGATACAATAATGCATGAAAAATTCTTTATTCTAAATTTCAGGGATTACATTCTTGCTTAATGGAATTCAGTGCCAAAAAATTTATTATTTCAAGAAAGCCAACATTTCACTCAGAAATATGGTCAATAGTTCTGCTGTAATCCATTTTTTCCTGAGAAATAAGACCACCTTTCTGCATAAAAGGTATATTTTCAAAAAAAACCCCACCACCTTAAGGGTCAAGTTGGGTTTTAATTTTTTCTGTTTAGCAAAAGTAACTAAAAGTTCTCTTGCACACCATTAAGTTTTCAGAGGACAGTACTTTTCTTCCAGATACTGACCACCTATAGAAAACTTCTATTTAAGTGTCAAACTTGCACTGTCATCATGGAATTATATGGCTTAAGGAATCCCAAATTTCAATATCATGTAAAGAACTTTCTTTATACATCAATGCTATTACTACTGCTCTGTTATTATTTCAGATTTATAAGACTTTTTTAAAATAAACTGTATCTACTCTATATGCTGCAGTGTTGAAGCATAACATGCTAAACTTAATAAGTCCTTCAAACAGGACTGGTTCTCCTTCCAGTTTTACATATTTACGTATGAATACATGGTTTAATTTTTCATTTATCAATGTAGTGCTGTAGTGATTTCACTGATAGCTAGACTACCCACAGGAAGAGGTGAATCTTTTGTCACAATGCAAACATAGCAAAACCCCACAATATGTGGTAGAAGTGAGTGCTGAAGCCAGGAGATCTCTGTCCCATACATTCTAGTTTGAGTCTGACACCTTTCAGGCATAACATGTCTGTTGTATCCATCTTCAGCAAGAAACAGAAAGAAATGGTGTCCTCTTAGATGATTTAGTCATGGACCACTGAAAGGACCAGGACCTTCAGATGTGTTCAGGATTAGAATGAAAACCAAAGGGAAGTGAGGAATATTGGTGTGATGTATTCTCATTACTGTGTTCTATTTAACAGATGGGATACAGTACGATGAACCATCTGTAGGTTATGGAGTGGCATCTGGGTCAGACCAAGGAAGAGCAAATTGGATCGATCCAAGCATAGGATTACTAAAGCATAGATCAGTTTGTCTAAGTCCATATCTTATTAGAAAGGATAACTTTTCTGGGTTAGACATAGGTGTAACCAAGTTTTTCTGGCTTCTGTCTAATGATTAATGAAGACTCCACAAGGCACTGGTGTTTCAAGTCATGGAGAACAGTCCTGCTCTTTGGTGGGAATTGTTACACTTCCTCTTACCCTCTGTAGTGTTGGATCATTTCTTCAAAAGAACCATATCTTCAAAAGTAAGGGAAGTCACTTTTTACCTGGAACTCTTGTTCCAGATGTTGTGAGTCATTTTAGGTATTCAGATAAGTTGAACTGTTCAGTGTGAATGTATAAAGATATGAGTATCTTGGATGTTTTTAGCAGAGGGAGAAGTAATAGAGCAGAGCTCCCTGGATGAGTCTTGACAGAAGGAGTAACAGAACACTTCAGCCTTTGCTGCTGTCTCTTGATTAGGAGGGTGAGAAAGCAGAAGAGCAACCCTGCAGTCAATGGTATTGAAGTATTTCAGGTTTATGTGACTAAAATGTATTCCTTAACTTTACCAAAAAATGTTTAAGAGATATGTCAATATAATCAACAGTATGGACATCACACTAAAAACTATTTTGCTTACTGAAATAGTTAATACTTATTCTACAGTCCAGAAGTAATTACTTATTCTACAGTCCTGAATATTTTGCTTGTTTCCTCTAAGTACTAGTAAATTATATGTATCCAGTTATATCTGAACTCTAGTTTCAGACTAATTAAATGATGGTAGACAGGTTGATAGACAGAAGATAATTTGGGCTCTCAGGAGAAGTTCACAACATGAAAGACTGTGCAAATCTAGATGCATTTAAAAAGGAATCATTAATTGGTTACTCTTTTTGTGAGCTTCACAAAATAAGCAGTTTTTTTAGGAAGTATTTGTATGAAAAGAAAGCAGTAGTCTGGCAGATGACCTGAGAAAGAGGTGAAAGCAGTACTTAAATGGTGGAAGAAGTGGGCACAGGAAACAAAATCGAACAAAATGCTCAAAGATGTTCCTCAGTAAGAACTGAGATTGTGATTGATTTGTGTAGCTATTACCTTCACAGTAATATTATCCCATAGCACTGCTTAAAAGTGAGACAGAGATGGAGAAAGCTGTTTGCTCCTAGTCTGCATCTGGAAAAACTGCCAGGCTTGTCCTTTGGGCTTGGCTTCTGTTTCCACAGGAGTTAATTGTAGACTCAAGATCTTCTGGAAAGTGATGGGAGAAAGCACATTTCTCATAATCCTGAATAAACACATTTGGAATCGAACTGATGTGGATTCTTGCTTTTACTGGTGACTCATCTGTCTCCCACTGGCAGAGACTGTGGGACCTTCATGGTCCTTGATGTGCTCTGCTGAAGCAAAGTGTGTCCCTTAGTACAAATGGACTTAGTGGTAAAGGCTAAATGAAGATGGGTAATAGTTATATCTACTGCCAGGATATTCATCCTGATTTTGTGCTGACACATCTAGGCTTGACAGAAATTCTTTTTTTGCAATTGAAGGCTGCGTTTTGACAGCATATCGTCCCAGCTCTCCTCCCCAGTGTTTGCTATGATGGTGACAGGCTAGGACAGAGTTGTGCCAACTTGTCATTCAAATATTTCTCGATGATTCATCTAAATTAGGCATTTCACCTGAGAAAAAATTGTGTCACACTGTTTCTATTGGTAACTGATCTTCAGTTAAACAGTGGGCATTAATCTTAAGAGTACGTATTCTCAAGGTTTGGTAACAGAATGATGACTTAAGAATACCTACTGCTTGCTCTCTAACTTGGAAAAAGAACTTAATCCCCACCCTCGCCATTGTAGAAATTGGAACGGTTATGGGGCTTTGAAAACATTAACCTCTGCCTCTTACACCATGAATTCTGGTATAATCAAGACTGCCATGTTGTCATCAATCAGAATTTCTTATATTTCCAGTAAATCTTGTTCATTTCTTATTCTTTTCTGACAATACTGTTAG
The DNA here is from genome assembly GCF_000690775.1 of Eurypyga helias. Classification (NCBI taxonomy): domain Eukaryota; kingdom Metazoa; phylum Chordata; class Aves; order Eurypygiformes; family Eurypygidae; genus Eurypyga; species Eurypyga helias. The sequence continues at coordinate 26,864 of NW_010274653.1, read as the reverse complement.
GTTCTTAAGGAATTCATGTTGATGTGCTAGTCAGTATTCTCAAAGGATCTGTGGAGATCTATGTCTTATGCTAAGGAAATAATGATTTTGTAATTGATGTTTGATAGAAAACATTGAACAGTCAAGCATAAACAAACATTGAACAATCAGTATATGCTGCAGTTTACTGTGAGGCAAAGGTAAATATATGCTGGTCACAGAACTAATAAAATAATAGTGCTGGAATTCACTTATCCTTATTATTACATCCTGTAGATCAACCATTCCCATCATAACTAATAAAACAAGCATTCATGCAAATTGTAATGACAATCAAATGTATAGGTCTGTCATGTCTAAGTTCCTCCCTTGTTTCCTCCTCCATCTTCCAGTCCCCCATTTAATTAATCATCAAACTGTGAAATCTACAGTGCTGTCATTCTTCCTTTCCCTTCAATCTGTGTCTCACTTCCCTCCACTTAGTATCTTAGAGCTCTGACTGAGTTGATGGACCTCAGGGTTTTTTTGCCTTTTTTGTAGTCCCACATGCTGTCATACTTCAGAAACATGTTGATCTTTCAGTATTGTTAAACTAATAAACAAGAAACAGTAAAGAAAAAACAAACAATCAAACAAACATAAAACAATCACAGAAAAAAATTAAAAATTCAAACATTTTCCACCTCAAGTTTTCTACTTTCAAACATTCAAGTGAACAGGTTAAGACTTGTATATATGTTGGGAACTGGTTATAGACAGCATTAAAAAAAGATTTTTTTCCCATTAAAGTTATATTCTTTGAATGTGATTATAGAAGGTAATAAATAAGAACTTCAAATCTTCCACTCTTAAAATCACTGTTTCTGTGAAGAGAAATAGTACCATACAGTTCTGGGTGACCACAAGTGATGACTTCAACATTTTGCAGGTAACTCTGAGGTTGACAGTTATTTGACTCAACTATTTAGTGGACTGCTTCTAAATAAACATTAAGATGGTTGAGATAGGAACTACATCTCATACTCCTTTTGAGACACCTGTGGTTGGAGTTGTTAATTACCATGAATCAGTTGTCTAATTTCTGTAGATATTGTTTCCTTTTGATCTATGCACTGTGACCTCTACCTTTTCCTCCTAGATTTATTTAGGATCTTTAAAAGTTGTATTTCATGTTCAGATTTCTATTTAATTTTCTTCACTTTCTACTTTATGCACAGTTGCTTTATAGGTTTTTATAGTTTTCTTCAGCACAAATCAATGTTACATGAGTTTCGAGCATACTATAGGCCTCTTAACATCTACTATGTTCATCTCTAGCCGATACCTTGAGTTTCAGTGTCTCTTTTCTCTTTGTTATTTTAGTTATAGAATTTTTATACTTAAAGCTTCCATTCAATATTAAAAAAAAAAAAAACACAATGATTAATTAGTTTCAATGTATGCTTTTCTGTATTAATTAGCTTTATAATACATGTCAAATCTTTAATTGTGGCTGCTAGACTGGCAGATACTTACTTGAAGGGTTTTTTTTCTACCTAGTATCTTGTGGCATGTTAGAATGTTCCTTGCCTTGAACTAAAATTTGTACGTTATTTAATGTATTACAGGAGATGTTGTCTTCCCCATCACAACTTCTGTGTTCATCAGCACACAGTAGATGTTATCCTCTCAAACCTACACAGAGGAATTTAGAGTTGCATATGCCTTCATGCCTTCTGCTGGGTGACAGAATGCATAAGAACGTTATAGCCCCAAATGGCTGTTTCCTCTTATGGCAGATCTTTTCTATGTAGATGAATGCAAGCCATACAGAAATTGAAATGCCAACCCGTGACTTCTGCCTCATATATATCAATCATGAGTTAAATATTATGGCTGGCTCAATTGCTCTGTTTGACTGATGTCAAGGGTGGATTCAGCCAAGCAAAAGCAAGCCGAAACAGACTGTGGGCAGCCTGGAGATAGCAAGGAAAGGAAAAGAATGCAGCCATGGGACCTCCTGCTACATTAAAGGGAGGTACTGGCTCCTGACAATGAATTGCTTACAGTCACAATGTCTGTTGCCACAAAACCCAAAAAAGCTTATATTCTTTTATGTCTTCTCTACCCAGACTGTAGTTACCAGTACGCTTTTTATTTGAGCATTTACTGGTGTTAGGAGGCTACGCACTCATGTGCAAGGCTTTCTGGATGCAAAGGTTGTGTGGATGATCTGTAGATTTGCCTAGAAACTTAATCCATTCTAAGCCAAATTCTTGGCTTGGTTCCCACTGGAATTTGTTGACCTACTGAACCTGGACAGATTGAGTGAGTAAATGAAAAAAAGGCTAGGCAGGCTGCGTTCGGCCTAGCTCTTGGGCATTCATTCATATTACTGAGTTTAAGAACTTCTTGAGCCCCATACAATAAAAATTAAGTTTCCTCCAAACTGGTTTGCTAGAAGTAATTTATCTGTTAGAAAAAGATACAAATATACAACACTAATCACATGGAGTTCTTGATCTATGAGCTATAGAATGACACCCTGAAGAAGTCAGCCATTTCATTAACATAGCATTTCAATTAGAGGGTTCTTGTGCATTATTTTTTATATTATCTAGAGATCCTTATGACCCCACAAGCTTGTAAACTGAAAACCAGGAAACCAGAGAAAATAATTTAATCTGTGTTGTCCTTCTCTGAGTTGCCTTTCCTGTGGGAAGGATGCTGCTAAAATACTAAGCTAGAGTTAAATAAAAAAATAAAAGCAGGTTTAAAAAAAAAAAAAAGCCATTTCATGAGCCAATTGCAGCCTGAAATTGCTGTTCTTTAGCCTCAGGCATCACAGTGAGCTTGAGGAATGGGTAGATTTCACCAAAACTGCATGCCTTTTCCTATGTTATTACTGACTTACCATTGCTCCACTCTTTTTACGTGCTTCTTTTTATTTGCTCAGTCATTTCACAGTCCAGTTGTTCTTTTTGGTCAGGTGGCCTATAACATTTAGTTTACTGTCTGAAACATCTCCAAGCCCTGTACATAATGACTCAACACCATTACCCATATCTCCCCAGCCTCTTCTTATGGGGGCTAATAAATCCTCTTTCACCAACAAGGTTATGGCAGCTCCTTTGCTTTTCTTACATGTCTTTTAAAATAAAATATATCTTTTAATATTATGTTCCAGCCAGCTTTCAGTTGTGACACCATATTTTCTCCACATTATTATCTGTCCAGTTCTGTTCCTTTTTTCCTAGCCAAACCGTTCATTTGTGTATATAGACAGGCACTTTAATACCCCAAGTTACTGAGCTTATTTTGCCCTATGTTAGTGTTCATAAATATAAATTTCCCTTTTATCTTTCTTCCCATCTATACCCTATGTGCATTCCTTTCTTCTTGGTTCAGCCCTGGACTGAACTTCTCACAACTCAGACATTTCAGAAAAAGTGCATTGCCTGTGTATGGCAATAAACTTTTCTAATTGTAGAAGGCCCTTTATCCCTGGAACGCATGCACAGGAAAAGCCCCTGTCCCTTTCAACAAAGCAACTTGTAAGCCAAGTGCACAGGTTTGTTAGAAAGGGGTGAAAGGCATTTTTTGTATTGTGTCTGATGTTAAAAACTGAGAAACAGCCATTTTCTTTAGTTATCATTGGAGTAAGTCATGCTAGTTCTGAATTTCTATTATAGCTAATTCACTGGGTCTAAATGGTGACAATTTCTTCTGACACATTTCATTGGTTTCAGTTCTTCCACTTTTAATGTTTAAAATTGTTAATGGAAGGAAATGGCTTTTATCTGGTGAATTCCCTCCCAAAAAAATTTTCAGGAATTCCCAGATGGGGCTATTTTCCAGATTATTTTTCATCACCTAGGCTGAATCAGTGAAATACAACACACTCATTCATGAAGTACAAATGCACATTGTCTAAAAGAGGCTCAGCTTACTTTACAAAATACAAGAAAACATTAATGTCAGTAGCTCTGACTCCAGATTAGCAATCAAGGCAAATACATACTTAGGTTTTTATCAGTGATGATAAAAACTTGGTAGTCCTTTTGAGGTCTAGCCCACAAAATTTAATCTGTAAATACTCACATCAGAATTTTGTTAACGAATGGTCTTTTTTAATATTTTCACATAAAGCCATAATTTTTAATTGGTGTAATGTTTAAAAATATTTTAATACTTACAAGAATTATTTAAAAGAATTGGCAATAAACCTCTTTTTTTTTTTCTAGCTTAACTCAGTCTTAGACTTTCAATAAACTGTAGCTCAGCCCTTGAATACAATTTTTCCAGTTGCACAGTCTTACTCATTGAAGTTCCTCAGCTCCAGTGAAGTTGCCACCTATAACTTGTAAAGCAAGCTGTTGCTTCTGGACATCTGCAATTTCCCCACACCTGACAATTCACGAATCTTTCTCACTTTAAATTTTTTAGATGGGTAAAATGGTAATTTCATTTAACGCGTGTTCCAGTGTGTACTACTATTCAGGGAGAAATTTGTGGACATATATTTCAGGATGGAGCATCAGAATACAGTTGTAGAAATCCTGAGAATGTACGTAGTCCATACAGCAGACAAGACAGAAGGTATTGTAAAACTTACAAATCTTTCTAAGAATGAGTGTTGAAGGATACAGAGATGTGGTGAAGGCACTAGAGACTCCTCTTGATCTGCTATTCTCACTGATGAAAAGCATCTCATCACTCACCATCCTACAAACAAACAAACAAACCCATGAGATTGATCAAGAAACCCTTATTTAATAAACAAGCCATTATCTTTATGTCTTTTGAGAGACTTTGCTTAGCTTGGCACCTAGCACATATACGGATTTTAGAATGGAATGCAGTAAATGGAAATACAGTTTAGTTGTCATTTTTCCAAGGGCATAAACCTTGTAAATTTTATATTCCAGTCTCCATGGTCAGAAGTGACGTAATTTACTTTCTTCCTTTAGCAAACATTCTTCTCTCTCTATGTATAGAATATATGACTAATCTGTGTCTCATAAAAGTAGTTTGTATCTAGTTTTCTGTATCTAAGTTTTGTATTTGCATGTAGTCAGAATATGTGCATTCTTTTATATTCAGTAATTTCATTACATTGGAAACACCACCCTATTGCTTACATGCAAAGTAGTTCTTGCAGACCTGAATGATGCTGTGGATTTTGGCTGTCTGTGGAGACTCCAGTTTCTGGCTATGAGGAGACAGTGTGTTAATACCATCATTATGTCCTCACTTTTAGAGCAACCTGAGCTGAGAACACTTTCACTCTCACTTTCACGGAGCTATAAAATGTATGGGCACTCTTTGCAAACAGGGAGGGTTAGTTACAGAAACTGAAATTAAATCTGACAGTCTTAACCTGAAGACAAAGTAAACAATGGAGTCATAGTTACTCTCCACCTCCCTCCCCAACCACTGTTGTTCATCTGAAGTTGCTGTAAAGCACAGCACTCATTTGCATTTTCAGCTGTAGTGATCAGACTAACAGTGCTTTCTTTCTTTGGACTATGACATTCCAGCTCCTTGCATGAATCTCTGGCATTCATGGTTGATGTAGATAAGATCAATGTCATTTCAATGGATGTGTGATCTATCTTAGGAGCATATCATCGACTTTCTGTGTCCAGTGCTAGCAATTTCTCCTGTTCATCAGCTTATGAGGAGCTCAGTATTTTTGTGTGATTTTTGAAGATCAGATACTTTGGCTGTAACCTAAAAGTTTGGAAGCCAATGTGCTAGAGAATTAGAAAGAATCCAGCTCATCTTTCTTAGGGAACAAGCAGACATAGGGGAGGACTTAGATGAAGAGATATTCAGAATTTTTGTTCCATTTAGATACCTCTGATTCAGTAGAATCTTGAAATTCTTAGAAGAAAGCTCAGCCATGACAGACATCTGTAACTGCTGCACCTGTGCATGGCAAGTGTTCCTGAGTCTTTGAATGCCAACTATTCCCTTCTGTAAGAAAAATGAAGTATTTGACTTACACAGTGTCCTATGGCACCTGCAAGTTTGTGAACAAAACCTGATCAAGCCTGCCTAAAGCAGCAGGACACATCTTTACTCAGTATGATTAAGGAGTAGTTAGGCTAACCTTCTCCTTTCAGCTACTGGCATGAAGTTAAATGGTTCTGCAGATCAGAAGATAATGTCTCCTTTAATTGTAATTCAACAGTCTAACACTTACTTTCGTAATAGTTATGTGATCATTCAAGAGGTAATTCAGGCTAAGAATTTAAAATTATTTTTTCCACAAATTAAAATGTTCCACCAATTATTCTTACACAAACTCACTTGAGGAGTGAACTCCTTAAATAGCATTAGACAATAAATGTAGGTACCTTGCTATTCAAAGACATTTATTTTCTCTCTTGAAGCTAAGGAGTGTACATGAGATACAGTGCGTCCTGTTCTTATTATTTTACATGGCATCCATTACAGACATTAGTAAACACCAGTTGTCAGGCTGAAGATACCCCTGGGTTTACCCACTATGGCAATTCTTCACACTGTTATCATGCTTTATCAATCTGGAAGCTGCTGTGAAGAAGAAAATAAAATTCCCCAGAGATCTGGAAGTCTTGCCAACAGATTAACAAAAAAACCCACCCTTGCTGGCTACAAATTGGTTAAAGGTCAGTTTAAAGGCTTGACAAACACATCACTTAGATGAACCAATTACAAAAGAAGACGAGCATGACAATTTTTAGCAGTAGGAAAAGCTGCAAGTGGGTAGGACTGCTTAAAACCTCTCTCTTTCTTCTGAGGCATTTCTTTGTAGTAAGGAAGCCAATGCACTGTTCTGCTTGTATACTACCAGTGTCTGTCCACACCATCCAAGGTATATTCTGAACAGAAATAAAGAAAAGAGGACTTAGTAAAAAAAATTTAAAAAAAAAAGTGAAATACATATGAAAGGTTTATCATGGGGTTTTTTTTCCAGACATTAAACCAGGTCTTACATGTTTTAGATTTTAACCTCTTGGCTCACACTATGATAACTGGCACAAGACTAGTTTTGGTAACTGAAGCACTGGCTAACAAAAAATGACTAAAAATCTGCTCATTCTAGACAGTACTAAAATGATTTATTATTCATAAAATGTAAGTACAGTTAAATTGGGAAAAAAACCATGTATTGTTTTTGAGCTCATAACAAAAAGAGCTTCTCCTGTTTTATGAGCCTCAGATTACCAAATAACCTTGACAGTTGAATCAGTGTTCCATGACAACAAGCAGGCCATTGATAAATAGCAACAAAACTATTAGACGTTGACTTTATGAGATGAGTAATAGAGAAGCTAAATTATAGGTTTATCATTTGACAAACTACAGCTTGACAAATATGTGCTAACCTACATGTGTCTGTGTGTGAATGTACATAAGCAAAAGAGAGAAATAGCAACTTTTTAAGACAAAGGTGGAATTGACATGTCATTAATGTTATAAAGGCACAAATATATTCTTTTCATAGTAGCTAAATTCCCAGTGTCCATTATCAAATACTTAACAAATCATGTGTAAGCACTTGAAAAAGCTACCACTTTTAAAAGTTGTTTCTGGTTTTATTCTCATCTTTACATTTAAGCACTGTAAGGTAGAAAAGGGGAATTGCTGGTACATGGTAGATCTTTAATCTGGCTCTTGCGAACTAGTAGAACCCAGTTAAAACTGAAACCCAGCAGTTAAAAAGTCACTGAGTGTATTCTGCTGAAGCTGAAAACTCTCTTCCCAGCCCATGGAGAGTAATTTTGCACTTCCTAGCAAAAAAGCAAAAACTATGTTTTGTCATCTTCCTGTAATCAGAGTGGAAGGCATCAGGGCTGACTTTACGACAAGTTAAATGTAATGTATTCACTACTTTTAAAATTATGCGAACCATAAAGGAAATCTGGGTGAGTGGCCGCTTGTGTACAGAAAAAGATACAATAAAGACAAGCTAATATATGAGTCTTTCATAAGGGAGAAGCTTTCTAACGTGAGTAATGTTCCTCCAGGCAGATTTGTGGGCCTCCTGTCCTGACACTGATGCAGCAGCGTTTGATTTACTGCTGTAAACTGTGGTAGTCGCAGTAGTTACAGTCAAGTGGGTTTCTTGTGCTCTCATTTCCCAGAGCAGATCTGCAGGTGGCAGGTGGCAGCAGTAGCCTCGCACTGATCTTTTCTGTGATCTGCTGACATCTGAGTTTGGCTATCCTTCACAGTTGGAGTGAAACACTGTGTTTAATAGCTGTTGTCCCAGCCCACACTGATGTTTTTATAACATTATGTCACTAGAAAAAGATTCTACTTAGCAAGAATATAGCAATCATCTTACCATCTTAACATGTTTTTCCTTAATTTAAGGGGAAGATGCACACTTGTCAGACAAATTACAGCATTAAAGCTGAAGAGTTAGATGAAGTTCTGTAACCTGTGTTGCACAGGAGGGCATACTACATGATCTAATTGGATTGTCTGTTCTAAAAATCTATTAATTATACTTTTGTAAGAAACAGCTGTATCTTCGTCAAAGGGGAATTAAACACTAGAAATTCATCTTGTCTTAAACACTCACTGTAGCTACTAGTGGTAAACTTAGAACTTGTCAAATAAAATCAAAGATCAAAAGCAAACCTAATGAAGGTTTTGGTTGATAAAAACAGTTGCACGTGAAGGGTTTTCAAGCATTTGTCATTTATTCAATTTTCCTAAAACAACATGAATTTTATGAATGACTGTTCACTAATACAAATTAAGAAATTCTTGATTGTATTTTCTTAGAAATAAATTATATATATTTGTCCCCACTACATTCATCCCTGATGTCTGTTATGCAGGCATCATTTCCAAGGGGACGCTTATACCATTGTAATTCTGACCTTTAGTATGATATTCATGTTATTCTTTATGCATAAACAGAGAAATAGTGGAGAAGCTATAATATATTCAACTACAGCAGGTGCTTGGTGTCTAGTATTCCTGATGCCCATAGCATTTTAGCTTTCAGAAGATCAAGAATATCTACTGTATTTAAGATGCATATGGTAGAATTTAACATTCTCCCTAAAATAAAGATCTTTCTATTTCCATGTCCTTCATGTTTGCAATGACGGATTGCCAAAAAGGTGCTTAGCCAAAAATGGGTATTTTTTTTTTAACAAAAAGCTCAAGTTAGTCATATGCTTTCATCCAAAACAATCAGAACCTGAGCCAATTTAGTGCACATAAGATACCTTGGAAGGATTAATTTATGCTGTTGAGCTTGTAATATGTTTAACCAATAGGAGTTCTCTGCATACATGGATTTTTTTGTAAATCTTGCAGCTAAGTCAGTGAGCCAAATGCAAAATCCAACACCTAAGGGCATCGTGTAGATTTGTAATGAACCCTGGGGTTGCCTGAGGTCGAGAAACCGTTGAGTGGATTACACAGATTCATATATGTAGTTTTTTCATCTCTGACAGATATAATGTGAGCATTATTATTTGTACTACACAAATTTCTTAGAGTACTGTCTGTGAGAGAACAATGAAATCATGCCAAATCACTTACACAAAAAGGTATTAAAAAAAGGGAGTTGAAGGTTCAGGCCTCTTCAGTGAGGTGTCCTGTGGTGTAACACCTATATGCCATATAAATTAGCTGCACGGCAGCAAAGGCTCTGCTAAATATCTGTAGAAGTAAATTAATATGCAGATCAGTAAGTGTATCTTATAGCAGCTGAAAGAAGTATATCAAATCTGCTAAAAATCTTCCTCTTTAAATACTGCCCACTCCTCTCATGTCGGTCCTGTGAAAGGCATCTAGACTGGGCAAGGCCTTTCCCAGGGGATGGCCCACCCTTGCAGATCTAGTTTTAAGTGGGATGAATTACCCTCTGGAGGAGCCTTTTTTCCAAAGTCTGTACAGATATCTGAGAAGAGTTTAAGCCAGACATATGTGGCTGGAGTTGATGAAATGAAACCAGTGTTTGGGACTGATGTTGAAAGAGGGACCCATCTTACAAAATTTCTGAAAGTACATTGAGTTTCACACATTTTGTGTTGAACTCAAGGTGTGTGACTGGTTATCCATACTGATGTGAATGTAATGGATCCAGAAGCTCAGGACGTTGTAATATAACTGGTAGTGTATTTTTGCCCTTAGCTGTTTCTCTGGATTTCAATACAGACTACAACTTTGTTCATTCTTTCCTGGGTGTATTTATATTACTGCAGAGCAGGGCTTAGATTCACATATGATTACTTAGGATTATGTTTGGTTATGGGGTTTTTGGTTTTGTCTTCCTCCTTGTTCCCTTTCCCCCAGCAGATTTTGGCATCAGTCAAAAGAAATGGCAATTGTCCATGTCGTGAACTTCAAGTACATGAGCTAAAATTAAATATCCATTAAACATAACTTGCTGAAACTGCAAGCGAATTAATATTTTGTTAGACCTCACTTTTACACTTAGAATTAAACTAGCGGATGATGATACTTTGAATCAAATTATCTCTCACTTCTCACACTTTTTTCTCTGTCACTGGTGATTGATCATTACAGTGCCTACAAATGCTCCATGGCTAAGAAGAGAAAAGCCGAAGAACAGGTATCAGGCGTTCCCGTCAACAAAAGGAAGTCCCTGTTAATGAAACCTCGCCACTACAGTCCCAGCTTGGAATGCAAAGAAGAAAATGAAGACAGGACTGATTTACAGGAAGAGATCAGTGTCCTTGAAAGCATCTCAACTCCAGGTAGTCACGCAGTGAGTCTGCGCTTGAACCTGAATTCCGCAGGAAGGGAGATACAAAGCAGTATTTAAAAAAAAAAAAAAAAAGCAGAATATGTTTGACTTCTAACAGAGTTGGAATGATGCATTTCTTTCTGGGTTTAACCAACACCTTGCCAATTATTTTGCGCAATAACTCCTCCTGGGATCTAGTAAGTGATTTGTAGGTTCACACAGAGAGACAACTGCTGCAGCAGATCAGATATGGAGCAGCATCTGCTTCTCCACTAGCTCTGTCAAAGACCAAGGTTAAGCCCACCACTGAGAAAAACACATTTATGAAGAGCAGATTTTTAGTGGAATATATAGAGCTCTTAGGAAAAAAAAAATTAAAAAACACTTGGCAAAACATTGTTGACTTTAATATTTAGCAAAGTGATTTCATGCATGTGACTGCTACGTGTCCTGTTTAACACGACTATTAGACTCAGTGCTTTTATACTTGTTATTCCAACTCTGCAAAGCCAAACTTCTCCAACAATTTATAGAAACTTCTACAATGTGTATGCTGCAAAATATGGAAGAGGATATAGCTACACTGTTTTTATTGCTTTTTCTTTGTAATATATAAGTATTCAAGATAAACAAAAATAGCAAACTAAATTGGCTGTCACATATTTGTTTAAAAAATCCTGCACAAATTATTAATCAGGCAAGAAGATATCAATACAATACATCCTACCTTTGCTTTAAAGAGAAGAGTCGTCATAAGATAGCAAAGGTCAAGATAAAGCAATATGTGATCTGTCCCTGAGAAATTAATAATCATAGATATTAAGAAAACAGAATGAACTTAAATTACACTTATTTGCTGGTTGCTACAGGAGTTTAAAGGTGATTTATTTTCCACTTAGTTTCTTGTACCAACTTCTCAAATATTTTGGAAGGACAGAATGCTATATAACCTCATCTGGCTCCCTCTCCCACAAACAGCCCATAGAACCTGGGCTGTTCTATGATTCTATGATCAACTGAGATTAGAAATTTATGTCTTTATCCACTGCAAATGGACTTTCCTTAAAACAAAACCCTCAAGTTTTATACATATGAATACTATAAAACAAATAAAAGAAGGCGGCTGCCTTTCAGATTAAGGAGTCAAATCCTTGTTCTTCCAAAATCAGTGGAGGTCTTTGTGTCACTTCTATATGGCAAAGGTTTCAGCCAGTTGCCACTTGTGTTTTAGGAAGAGTCTCTTCAGAGTTCTACATCCCATTCATGTGAAAGCCAAAAAGAGAGCTACCTCTTCAAACAGAACATTAACCAGTTTAATTAATATGCTCAGTGTCTCTGTCTTTTGGGTGACTTGACTAAGCTAAATTCATAAAGAAAAAAGCTCCACAGTACCACAATTCCAAGTGCCTGTCCAGCCTGCAAGGAGTATTTCCATCTCTAACACCAGAAATCTGAAGGGAAGCTGTTTGAGTAAGAGTTCTGCTGGGGTTCTGTTTGGGTTTTGGCTTTTTTTTTTTTTTTTTAGATATATAGATTTTACCTGATTTTTTCTTGTATTGATTCAGCCTGGTTCCTGGCCACCTAGAGCTTCCCTCAATAATGTGTTTTTCTTTCCCTTGTGCCTGTACCTTGCACAACTTGAAGGACTTGCTGAAGGGAAACCACTATGATGAGTGTAAAAGTAGAATATGTGCCATATACAGAGAAACCTAAGTTATGTAACTGGTTCTTTTTTTAAAAAATGGGCAAGTGTTGGGCCAGATCCATTGATATAAATATAGGAAAACCTTATTTGTACCTAGCCCTTCAGTCAAAAGGAAAAAGCCACCTTATTTCAAAAATATTTATTTGATACCAGTGAGATTGCTCACAACGTGCTTTTGTCAGTGATAAGACAACCTGTCCTTTTTGCATTAATTTTGCCAGCTGCAAAAGAAATTCGATCTAAAGCATGCAGCTGGTCTGGGTATGTAGGTTTATTTGTAAATTCTTAATGCTCATTTTGTTATGAACTCATGATTCTTGTCAGTTGATGAGTTAATGCTTCAGTTCATGGATTGATGCAACTGTAAACTAAGCTGAGTTTTCATTATTTTTAAGGTAAATTTACAGCCTGTGAAAGTGAAAAGCAAAGCTGGGACAGGTGAACCATTAAGACTGGTTCAACAACATTTTGTTTAATATCACATTTAAAAGTTGCTGACTATTTAAGGAGCAAAAATCTGTTATTGTACATTTATATTATTTTTCACACAGAAAAATAACTGTTACTGTTATCAGATTTTGTTTTGTTCTGAAGGGTGGAAGATTTGTTTTAAAACTAGAACTTTTTGAAATGACCCACTGATGGGATTGTGTTATTTTCCAAATGGCAGAAGAGCATATAATAAAAACTCATTTGACTAAAGTTGGTTATAGAGCCAAATCATCATTCTTACTTGCTGAGATGTGAAAAGACAGCAGACTTCTTTATTCAGAATACTGCAATGCGTGTGGTACTAGACCAGCTGCTAAAAAGTTACACTAAGGTTTACAGACATTTTTTTTAAACACAACTTTATGCACACAGTGCACAAGGCCACCCCTCCCTGCATGAGTCCAATTTTCTGAAGAAGAATAAGAATTAATCAATATTTTCTTTTAACATATAACAAACAGTTGAACCAAACAATTATGTAAACTGGAAATGACCCAAAATGCTAACAGTTTGGCAGCAGTAAAGTGAAATGCATTGTGGTGCACATGTGCATTTTTGTCCCCCTTTTCCCCTCCACAATAATCTGCACTTAATAGGAATATTTTAAACTATGTAGCTAAGCAACAGAGGTAATTGTTGCTTTCTAGAGCTTTTGTTAGGCACTCTAACACAGCCCAAATATGCATAATTAGGTATAATGTCTATAAATCATTATTGTACACATGTGGGTAGTTAAGTGGATTGAGAGAATAGTTCAATGAATTGGACATATTCACTGAAAATGCTTTTTATTTGTTTTCTGTAGTTCATAATACTTTAAAATTATCATAACCCTTTACACTTTCTCTTAATAGCTCACTGTGTTATTGAGAGAAACTTCATTTGCATTTTAGACTATGCTTAATTTATTATTTAAACCTGGAGTTCTTCTGATTCAGTAGAGGACAGACACATCTTATGAAATAGTCTGTGCTTGTTTATTCATCCTCCTTTCTAGGAAGTAAAATGTTAAATTTTTCAGTTTATGTTGAATAGATCCCAACAAAAGAATGTACCCTATAATCAGCATTATTGAAGGGGCTAGTGTTGTGACTAAATTCTTCCCTTCATCCAAAAATGCTTTTAGTTACTATGGCAATATTTACTTGATCCTGGCAAACCAGTGTCGATTTTAGAGAGATAATTACCAGAAAGGAAGATGATGGAGATGTATTTTTGAGTGTCCTTGTCAGAGGAAATGTTTTTAAAAAATTAAATGAGATACAAAAGACATATTGTCTTCCACACTGACAACCTCTCCTACATGCAGCCTCTATTACCTGCTGGCTGCTGCTTTTCTTCTGAAGAAAGATGTTTATAAAGACAGGATGCACTTCAGTGGTGTCTTTAACAAGTCCTTTATGAGTCTGTACATAACAACCATTTCTGTTTGCCTGTGCATGACCTGATCTATCACTTAATTGTGGCAATTGCAATGGTGACCACAAGCTTGCCCTTTGTGAAGTGTGGAGGTTTTTTCCATCAAGGTCTTTCAGGGGATCTAGGGTGACTGGAAAAGTAATTAGGGTCTATTTTGAGTAGATATTTGGGAATCTTAAATGAAAGAAAAGTGAAAATAGAGCAGAGGAATTTTAAAATATGTGTGCCTGCATATATACATATATGTATATATGAGCATATTATATTAATTGTGTATATATATGAAGTATCTACTTATATATGTCACATTATATTCATATGAATGTATATGGATGTGTGTGTGTTTTCTAAGATAATATATGTCTTCACCATTAGTGAAAAATGGCAACATATTTATTTCTCATATAGCTTTGGAGCTATAATATAGACATAATCTTAGAAGGGCTTTTCCTGATGCTACAAGGAGTCATTTCAATCACAGCCTTAGTGAATTCAATCATTTCAGACTAAAAGAAGATTGGTAAGTAAATATCTTGATATCACTTCTACAAGATACAAAAAGCAGTTATTCTTAAATATTTTTCTCTTGCTATTTTTTCATGCAGAGGAAAGCGCTCCAAAATCATCTGAGGAAACCCCTCATCCAGGTGTGCATGAAAATTCCAGTCAAAGAAAAGATAACTACTCTAGCTATCAAGACTCTGTGCCCAAATCTTTGATGAACATGGGAAAATTATCAAAAGATGCACCCAGTCAAACAGTGGCAGAAAATCTAAATGACAGAGGCATTCAATCCTTAAAAACAGAAAGCGATGATGCTGATGAATGTTACATGATTAATCCAGCTGAAGGAAAGGAAAAGACTGTTATTTCTGATCCAAAATACTGTTCATCTGAGGAAAATGAAACTAACTCTGAAATTATGGACAATGAGTGGGACAGCTCCTCAAATTTCTCAGAAGAAACCAGTGTAAAGCCCCATGTAACTCAGAAGTATATTGTAGAGTGTAATCAACCTAGCATACTGGAAGTTCCAGAAATTAAGAAGGAAGAGGTAGAATTTGGCCCTTGTGAAACACTTTGTGACTCAGACACAGAGCTAAAAGCACCACAGGAGTCTCACCCAGATCCTTTTGAGAAGAGAATTGAAAATTCCTTCCCTGAAAGTGAAGAAGACGACAACGAGTGCCTGTCAGAAACCACAGAAGTGTCGGTTGAGCTGGACAAAACAAAAGGGAATTTGAGTTTACTAGAACAAGCAATCGCTCTGCAGGCAGAGCAGGGGCATGTGTTTCACAGCACCTACAAGGAACTGGATAGGTTTCTTCTGGAGCATCTAGCAGGGGAAAGGAGGCAAACCAAAGTTATTGACGTTGGTGGGAGACAGATATTTAGCAACAAACGTAAGGAAGTATTTTTGGCTCTTCTTAATGGCTTAAGCGCTTATCCTGTGACTGATAGAGGATTCTGAGCTGGGTTGTATAGCAACAGTAAAGAATCTGGAATTTAGCTGGTAATTTTGTTAATTATGTACTTTTACACTAGTGCCTTACATCTAACCAGGTTAAATGCTAGGTACTTGGCTTCCTGCCAAACCGCTATGTGAAATGATCGGTAATGGCTACTAAAAGGGCTTTGTCACTGGCACTGACACTTCTTCTCCTCCTTTTCCTCCTAGTCCACCTCCTTCTCCATAGGGCGCTAATACGTACCTCCTAAATTTCAGCAGCCAAGAGAGAAGGCATTAAAACAGTGCTTAAGGAATGGTTAGGGTGAAGAGTTGGCATCTTCCAAACATACCACCTAATTCCTAAGCCATGTGTTTTCTCAGCTTAGTCTACTTCATGTATCAGCATTACATTTTGCTAGAGCCAGCACTTCTGAGCCAGGAAAGCACAAGCCGTGCTCTTCTGCCTCATTCACCATCAGCAAAATTACCAATAAGTTCCAAAATCTTTATTGTTTCTGATGGTTTGTAGCATCCTACAAAGCTGTAGGAACATTGTTCCATTTTTGGTACTTAATCAGGCTTCCAGAAGTGGAGATTTAAAAGACTGTGGTTTGATTTGTAAACTGGGCTGTCTTGTATACAGCTCCTCATTTGAGGGCAATAATACAACAAGAGATGTCATTTTATAAGCACACTCCCTACTGTAGTAAGTAACAATATATTTATCCGTCCTTTGATGTTTCCTTTTGGGCTTCCAAATATACAAAGGTCACCCCAGTATTGCTGCAATTTCTGCTACTCATCAATGTTTTGCTTCAGTATTTCTAATGCAACTTCAGAGTAGTCCCTGTGGACATTGCAACTATTGCAGTAGTTTAGTTGTCTGAAGCACTGAGTGTATCAAATAACTGACAAGTTTTTTTAGGAGTTGTAACTATAAACGTTGCAACTATTCCTGTAGTATTTGGTAAGAATATGCATGCATTTCATTTTTCTGTCTCAAGCAGTCTTTTCACTGGCATGTCTTAAGCTGTGCATGCAAGGTATTTGTCTATCTCCTTGCTAAACTACATGAATCTTTATTTGCTCAGATGACTATGGTATATGCAGGAATTTTGCAGATCCCTTTTCTTATCCCGAGACCAGCTGTGTTCACCAGGTTCACATTGGAGTCAATGTGACTTTCTCATAGCACACATAGGAAGGAGCAGTGATGGTAAGCATGGCAGAATTTGGCCCTTCCTGATTTGCCTCATATTATTAGCTGTAGTTTGCAGGTGAGTTCAGAGGTAACACTTATAGAGGAACAAACTAGGCTTTGTTTAGGTTGTATAAACACCATGTGATTTTAGTCAATGCAGTATTAGACATATAATTTTTTCACATTACATAATTAACTGGTTTTTATTTCTGAAAAATCCACCATCATATCCATTAGCTCTTCATTTTCTTTCTTGGATGCTACATCAGAAAAAAGGCTGAAATATATATTTTCCCATCTTTTCAACAACGAACCTTTCCAATTAGTAGGGGGGAAATTAAATCCTATTTTAGAGTCTGTATTTTCTGTCCACTATTGCAGCACTGTCTATTTTCAGTGATTCTGAGAAGCATGTGGGCTCCTGTTGATGGTCAAACTATTTTCTTTGGTCCTTTTTTTTTTTTTTTTTTAGCCTAAAGTCTTGCCAGGAAGTTTAACCCTCAGCTGTCCCTGGCGATCTTGTCCCTGAGCACGTCCTACCTCGCGGTCCAACACAACGAGCTGGAAGGAGGCTGCTCCCTGTGCTGGCTGCAGCTGTTTGCTCCCTCAGCACCGAATGCTGTTGGCAGCCAATCACAGATGGAGCTAAAACCATCCTCAGCAATTTATGCGGCCACTTCCTCCAGATTTCTCACAAGAGAATTTCTGGACCAGAATTCATTCCCTTCTCGCCCAGACTTTTGATCCTGCATTGGAAATCAAATAAAGGCTTTCTGACCAGTGCTTCTTGCACAATTCTAGGTGCTTGAAACAAAAATTGGGAATGCACTGCGGCCATTACAGAGTGGTAGCTGTGGGGCTGGGCTGAGACCTCGCCTTTGAAAGGGTATCGGCTGCTCCATGTTTTCACTGTCATTGTGGGCTGCTCCACAAAGCGGCATTGCCATGTGTACCAGAGGGAGCTGCTTGCCTTGCCTCTCAAATGTAAAGTGGCATGTATTCAGTTTCCTAACAAAGAACCTACAGCCTAGAGATCTGCGATATTTAAGGAATGGCTTCTGGTTGAAATGCTTTTTGTTTGTTTGTTTATTTGTTTCACACCTCAGCTTTTATTTGGTCATCCCAGCTTCCTGGAGTCTGACATTAACAGAGTAAAAGATTATTTCTGCTTTTTTATTTATTCCTTTATAGATCTTGCTGTTGGCTGATGCTGCCAGTTTTCTGGCTTATTGATTGTGGCTTCTGTCCTGTTTGAGGCTCTGAATGGAATAAATGACACTGCAATCCTAAAGCTATATAGTTTAGCACATAAATGGCATATTGGGAGGAGGGACCCATTGTTTAAAGGACACAGTGTGAAAACCTAAACTCATGCTTAAATCGCATACGTCTCTGTTAAAAGTTTGTGTAGGAATTACATCTGAAGTACAAAATAGGGAGTATCATGCTGCTAGGATCACTCAGCTGAGTGCAGACAGGGGCTAAAACCAAACAAAATCCGTATCTGATTTCTCTGCAGATTCACCCAGGCCTGAAAAGAGGGAAACCAAATGTCCTATACCAGGATGTGATGGCACAGGGCACGTGACTGGGCTGTACCCTCACCACCGCAGTCTCTCAGGCTGTCCACATAAAGTTAGAGTGCCACTAGAAAGTGAGTATCATCACCCTGCAGTCCAGAATAACAACTGGATCTGGCCCGGCATTGTGGAAAGGAAACCCACTTTTTCTGGGTATGACTGCAGAATGAGGCTGAGAGAGGAGCCATTGCAACTTCTTTTCCCTCCAGCTCTTAGTCAGAATCCTACTTCCCACACTTGTGAAGCTCAAGTACTCCTTCGCAGTAGCATTACAACCAGCAGTAGGCTGCTCAGGTGGCCTGGGAAGAATAAGATCAGAGCCAAACTATCCCCATGCTGCCAGCAGACCTGCACATTGTAGTCTTGTTATCTTCAAGATCTTGCTTGCCCCATGCCTTTGCTAAGGCATGCAGCACAGAAATCACCTGCTTGTTTCAGGTCTGTGACCTGATTTGCCGCAATCACACACCAAGACTGCTGGTTTTCATTGCCAATAACTGAGAGGCCTGGGCATGCTTATTCAGAGATGTTTCCCGTGTGCCCCCTTCCATGGAGCTCAAAAAGGTTACTTCCATCGGTACATCCCAGCGTTGGTCCACAGCACGTCCCTCTTGTGCTAACCCTTTTACGCCTAGTCTAGCCTGAATTTCTCTGCTTATTTCTAACTGTGAGGATCTGATTACATTGGTTTGTGTGTGTGTGCAGTCTGGCAATATGATGCAATGAAATGCTGCATAATAAGCCAAAACCTAATGTGAAACTATTCGTTTAAACAATCTAGTTAGTCAGATTGTTTTTTGTGGTGGCACGCATAACAACAAATTAAAAGGATACTTGTACTTTACCAACGTCCTGTTCCCAACTGTAGCTCTCCCTTTTTTAAAATCTGGTGCTAAACCATATTTATGGAAACATCTGCTGAATTAAGCATGCTGTTGCATTTGGAAGGCCTTAGCAACATTAACTTTCTAAAAAGTTAAAATTAACAAGTTCGTGTTAATTGTCACACTTCCAATCATCTGTGTTCTGTCCTGGTGGGGGGGGGGAAAAAAAAAAGTAATTTGTTTTCTGACAGAATAAACCAGTTGATGGAACAGTCAGCTTTTTCGAAGCACTGTGCACCCAGAGGAGTAATGAAGTCATAAGGGCAGACATACAAAGACATATTCTGTTTTACACAGACATACATCTCAATCTCAGATGAACGGCATTAAAGGGCATAAGAAACATACATACAAGAGGTTGTGACCACTGATGAGAGCATAAACCGCTGCTTGGGAGCATGACCAATTGGCCTAAGGTAGTTTCAGCACAGATCAGATGATTAGAAGGTATCAGGGTTCAAAGGGGGCATACTCAGATCAGGTCATCCTATTCAGGTGCAAGGCATAAAAGCTTCCTGTACCTGAGAGCTTGCCCTCCCTGCAACAGGGAGGGATTGCAGTTATCCTTAGCACAGCTCTGTGGCCCAGGGCTCCCCTATCATCCTCCTTTTCTAGTCAACTGTTAGTGATATATGAACCAGAGAGCAAAGGGCTTCATGATGTAATGTCCTTGCTAACCTCTCCCTTTATTCTTCTGAAGACCCTAGAAACAATAGTGTGGGAAGCCACGCTACAACTACATAGGGATAAACTGGCCTTCCTTTATTGTAGATACTATGTTTTTCCTTTTCTGTTGTGGTTAAAATGTGACAGAATTGAGAATCAGTTTGAAGAAGAAATGTTCATATTTCTAAATATATGTATTTTTAATTGATGTATGTTATCAGGAAATTTTGTTCTTATTCCTGTTTAGTTCTTGCCATGCATGAAAATGTTTTAAAGTGCCCCACCCCAGGATGCACTGGAAGAGGACATGTCAACAGCAATCGCAACACACACAGAAGGTATATCAGAAAAGTTTTTATCCATGTAAAATCTAACGTACTCAGGAGTAAATTGATGGGCACATCTTAGAATTAGACATTATGCACTACACTGCAGAATGGCTATGAACTGCAAGGGTAGCCTGTATTATTTATAACCAAATACTTGTGTTTAATTTCATTATATGAAAGATGGCTGCAGTGCTGGGGTTGGCAAATTCTGCTAGTCTTTTTCAAAGATGAGATTTAAAACTACACCTTCATTACAGTCTTCACAGTGAAATACTATATTGAGTAGAAATGAACAAACACGTTCTTATTGCTACAATTGGAAAACCCAGCAGAAACCAAAGACTTTTTACACGACATACATGGTAGTCTATGGCAGGAACTTTCCATCAAGGAACATTCCCTTTGAGCAAAACAGGAAATTTTAAGAGGAATACTTTAGAATCCCTGTAAAAACTAACTCAATTTA
>NW_010274653.1:0-5957 GCF_000690775.1 Eurypyga helias | reverse complement strand
GCCATCTTCCCACTTTGAATGCTGCTGTCTGTTAAACTTGCTGCCTGCAGGGAGAAAGTAAAATTGAGAAAAGCCTTCCAGACAGGCAGCTGGGGAATCACAGCTGGGCTGCAGGTGAGGCAGAGAGCCGGCACGCTCTGTCTCCAGCAAGCCACTGCTGTCAGCACGGCTTTCATCAGTACTGCTTTCTGCTGGAAGCCAGCAAGCCAAAATATTGCATTATATTGCTTCTGGAAAAATATGATGTCAATCTTACAATGAAACTTGGAACAGAAAATTTTCAAAACCAACTTTCTTTGTTGAAATGAATTTTTGTGGAATTTCCTTTTTTTGTTGGTGATTGGTTGATTGGTTACTGTGTGAGGGCACCAAAATCAAGGATTATCATCCTATGTTAGTATCTGTAGTCTTTACCAGAGAGATCACAAGCTTGTCTACAAGCATATATAAGGAAGCAGTAAATATTTTTATACTGTTTCCTGTTTTAAATCCCCAGTCATTTTTGCAGCACATCAGCTGTATCATGTGAGCCATGAATAGGGTAAGAAAGCATGTTTTAATCTAATAAAGCAAATAGAAAAAAAGAGAAAGCACAACTTGTAACAACAAAATGTGGTTTTTGGTAACACTCATTCACATACCCTTGTTTTTTCCCCAGATTGACTTTCCTTTTAATCAGTAGGAGGCTTATATGCATGGTTTAGCTGATAAAGTAAATGGCATTTGTCAAAAAATTTACTAGTGACTTGCCAGCCACAAAACATCAAAGCAGAACTGTGGAAAACTCCTACATGATTCAGTTTCCAGATATATCACCTCAAATACACAGATTTCACAGTTTTGCATTAAGGATTGAATAACAGATGAATCTGGGCTATAACAGCAGCAGCTTCCATAGATGCACAGAGTACCAGAGAACTTCGAAGTCATTGGATTCTGCAGTACACATTTCCTTTACTTATTTGTTTTTAACATGGGTTTTGGTTTGGATTTGGTTTGCTTGGGGTTTTTTCTTTTGTTTGTTTGTTTGTTTGTTTTAATTCTTCTTTCTTTTCTTCACCTTGCTTTTAAACAGCCTTTCTGGTTGTCCAATTGCTGCAGCTGAAAAGTTGGCAATGTCGCAGGAAAAGAACCAGCTCGATTCTCCAAAAGCTGGGCAGTGCCATGATCAGACTCAGAGGTAGGACCCCTCACAAACTGGTCTCTCCAAAACATTTCTGTGCAAACTCTGTTGATCAGTGCTCAGCTCTTTCCCCCATTTCAGATTTTACCTACAGGGGTAATTTGGTTTTCCAGTATGAACCTCTTCAAGGCTAAATAACTGCACTGTCTCAAAATTAAAAAAAAATAGCTTACTGCTTGTCCTTGTGCGTGTGGTTGACATTAAAAACAACAGAACTCTCTTTTGAATAGCAATTAAATATATTCTACTAAATCTTACCTCAATACAAATAGCCTGATCAATGGCTCACAAGTGTCTTTTTCTTGTAAACAAAATCTCATATCTTGCTGAAATGGTTTAAATAGTTTTCAAGAACTGTTCCTTTGTTACAACATTTTGGCCACTGAAACTTGATTAAAGATCTTATTGATCTTATTACACTTTTAGTAGCTCAGTCCTCATTTGTTCTGTGATTCTTTTCAAAGGAAATTTCCAGTGATCCAGTAAGTAGCATGTTATCTGAAAGGGTTGAGAACTCTGCTCATTCTGTTTCCTCACCACTGAATAATTCATGCATTGAGTTTCTTTATTTTAAGTTTATTGGTTTAATTAGTTTAATTTATTTTTTATACAATGGCATCAAAAAGGGGAAAAAAAAATTATTGCAATTGTATTTTGCTTGAGAGTTATATGGACCCTACAGACATGCATAATTTGCACATCATTGGCACCACGACCATTACAACCTATTATATTCAGGTCTATTTGGGGACACTTTAATTTGTGGATTATTGACATGATCAGCTCTAATGGTTCCTTCAGAGCCATTACAGAATATTATGTCCATGTGTCTGCCAACTGCACGTGCCTTAACTCTACATATGAAAAGTCCTTAGGAAATTACTAAAGACAAGTAGTTACTGAACAGTAACTAAATGGAATAACACACCATAAATCATTTGTTCCTCCCAAATAACAGAAGCAATTATTTTGGATCATATTATATTCTATTTATACCACAATCATTCACAGTAACAGGAGAACAAGAGTTATCCATAAAACTAAAGTCCTTTGACTAGCAAAACCCTAATTTTTAGAAATAAAAGAATCACCATGCTACAGTGGTAATCTAGAAGTAAGTCAGTATCTTTTTGGGAATAGTTGGGGCAATCCCAAACACAAGTACAGGCTGGATGGAGAATGGACAGAGAGCAGCCCTTAGGAGAAGGACTGGGGAGTACTGGTGTATGAAAAGCTGAACAAGAGCCGTCAGTGTGCACTGGCAGCCCAGAAAGCCAATCGTATCCTGGGCTGTATCAGGAGAAGTGTGGACAGCAGGTCAAGGGAGGGGATTCTTCCCCTCTACTCTGCTCTCATGAGACCCCCATCTGGCGTACTGCCTTCATCTTTGGGGCCTTCAACATCGGAAGGATATTGACTGGTTGGAGCAAGTCCAGAGGAGGCCACAAAGATGCTCAGAGGGCTGGAGCACCTCTGCTATGGGGACAGGCTGAGAGAGTTGGGCTTGTTCAGCCTGGAGAAGAGAAGGCTCCGAGGAGACCTTATAGCACCTTCCAGTACCTGAAGGGGCTACAAGGAAGCTGGGGGGGGCTTTTTACAAGGGCCTGTAGTGACAGGACAAGGGGAAGTGAGTTTAAATTGAAAGTGGGGAGGTTTAGATTGGATATCAGGAAGAAGTTCTTCCTGGAGAGGGTGGTGAAGTACTGGAACAGGTTGCCCAGAGAAGTTGTGGATGCCCCATCCCTGGAATTGTTCAAGGCCCGGCTTGATGAGGCTTTGAGCAACCTGGTCTAGTGGAAGGTGTCCCTGCCCATGGCAGGGGGGTTGGAACTAGATGACCATTAAGGTCCCTTCCAACCCAAACCATTCTGATTGTATGATAATTCTGGGTTTTTTAATGTCCTCAGCATTGAACTTGTATGAAGTCAAAGTACATTTTGACTATTAGATCAGCCACCATATTTATGTTATTTATTTCTTGTATACACCTACCATTAAGTTTTGTATGTGATAAGAGCACACTTTCTGATACTGAAATGCAACTGTATCCTATTTCTCAAGATAAGGTTATTTAAAGATATTCTTGTCTTTCTCATTCATTGTTTTCCTTCTCTCTGCAGGACAAATTTAGCAAAGCAGCCTGAGGTATCTCAGTACAATTACAGAACTTCACAGCCAGTCACCTCCTCCAGAGCCAGTCTGGCAAAAGAACAGGAGAAGTTTGGGAAAGTACCATTTGATTATGCCAGCTTTGATGCACAAGTCTTTGGCAAACGCACAACAGCACCTGTGGCACAAGGACGAAAAACACCCCAGTTCCTTGAATGTAAGCTTGAAATTCCATTATCTTTTGGAAAATGGGAAAAATGTCAATGACTTTTTTTCTTTTTGCTTGTTCTGCTTTCAAACTTCTAGAATTCAAAAAATCTCTGTAGGAAGCATCTTTAGCTATTCGTGGCCAGAGTGCTAACTATAATCACTAGCTTGCTAAAGATAGAAGGCTAGAATGCTAAATATCATCACTATAAGGTTTACTTTTTTGATTTTTGTTTTAAAAGCAATTATCAGGACAAAAGAGAAGTAAAAATGAATGGTTTATGTCTTATCTGTGACCTTCTTCCTTGGCTAAACTGTGATATCTTTATGTGATAGGGTGCTGTCGTCCCATGGAATCTGTCTGCACAAGACATAAGTAATTGTAGTACAGAATAATCCAAATTAGGTTTTAAAAGGCATTTTGGATACCTTTTAGGTGTATCTATACAGGTATTATTCCTCCTAGATGACCATGTTCCTCATCTGCATTACTTCCAGGCCTGGATTGAATTTGCTTTCATAGAATCATATTTCTGTACTACATCATATTTGTAGTGCAGATGTATCCAATGCATAAAATTGTTATCAATATTCCTCTGCTTGCATCACTTACAGATTTGCTGAGTTACGGCTCTGTACGAATGAGATACTACAGTGCGAACACTATTGATTGCAGATGTTCTTCACAATCTGCATGGGAAACTTCAGCAAGATTTTCCCATTGTATTGAGCATTATGAAATACTGTAGTTCAAAAAAACCCAAACAATTCTGTTTCCATGAGGGAAATGGGAAAAAAGGGGGCTCATTGCACATATTCGGGTTCAGAAGAAAACAGATCCAAAACAATGTGACAAAAGACTCTTTAGTTAATTTTTCTTTGATTCATGACAAAAAATTTAGTAAAGGAAAATAAAAAATGAAAACAAATTGCACCTCACTTAGCCCCACAAAAGAGAACATTCATAGTAAGGTGAACAGAAAAGCCAAAAAATTGTATACAGATAACATAACATTTTATAGGTTTATGTATTTACAGAATATGTTTATTTATATATTTATTTGTCTGTGTGTCTGTGTACATGCACACGCATATATATATGTGTTTGTAGGTATCTATGTGTATGTGTGTATATATAAATACCTTATTTAAAATTGCAAATGAAAAGTAGATTTTTATCTGGCCTGGAAAATAGGCTTGTTGAAATGAAAGCAAATATGTGCATTGCCATCTTCTTGGGTGGCAGATTTTCCAGTTTTGTTTGTAAAATTGAATATTCCTTATTAGCTGTCTCTTTGCACAGATGTATGTCTATTTCCCAGGTTCATTTCAAAGAAAAAATGATTGAAATGTTTTTATACAAATGCAAATCCGTACATATGCAATTTATGTATATTGTATATCAGGACTGAAGTTTGCAGCCTGTTGTTCTTACAAAGATTGCAGTCTGCAGCTATTATTTAAATGGAAAGGTGAAAGTAAAAAAGCAGGTGAGTGCTTTATGCAGATGTACAAATTTGGCAATAAGAAGCTGATGATGTAGTGATTGGTTCAGCATCCTGTGTAAATATGTAGCTAACCAAAAGCCCATCGTTAGCCCTCTGTGCATTCTGCACTTATAAACTTGATTTGTTAATAAAATATACACCCTTCATAGCTTGCCTTTTTTTTTTTTTTTTTTTTAGTTTTAAGGGTGGGTAATAGAAAATGCACTTTTTTTGCCCTTTAAATGTAATTTGAAGTTAGCTGTAGTAACTGCTAAAAATGTAGACCCTCTTGCTTGTTCTACAGTTTCACAGCAGGGTAGATAAATCCTTTTTCATTTGCACTGGGGAAAGGGAGAATGGAATCATGAGGCTTTTATGTATTGTTCTACTGAGATGCTTCCAGTACTTAGAAAAACTGAATACGGCATTCAGCTACAGTCAGTGCACACAAACAAACATTTCTCTTAGAGCATCCCAAGTTTGAGGAAAGATGAGTTCTTCAATGTCTTTTCTTATCATTAAAATGCATTCAGCCAAAGCTCTACATCCAAAGGGATCCAGAGCCTTGGGGCTCAGATCTTTATGGAGAGAACAGATGGTCATATGCAGAAATGTTCTTGGTGTATCTGGGTGTAGGCTGAGAAATTGGATTTTACTTCATTTATCTTTGTATGACACTGTGAGAGCTGCAGACAAAAGAAGCGATTATTGCTTACTAAGAGCTGAGGTCATGGTGCTGTGTTTTCCCTGCAACAGTTAATGACATCTCAAGCTCCAAAATCCAGAACAGACAGCAGAGTTCTTTCTACCTATTTTAGTGTAAGTGCTGCTGATGGAGCAGAAAACAAAGAACCACACTAACCACTTCTGTCTGTGAAAGTGCTTTTCTGTTCACCTGTTAGTTTTCAACTCTCAACTGACCTCTTTGTTGCTAGTATATCACTGTATTATTCCAAATAGAATCATAGAAT
>NW_010274652.1:0-902 GCF_000690775.1 Eurypyga helias | reverse complement strand
AGAGGTTCCTCGGCCTCCTCGCCGACACGCGCCGGGCTGGCGCCGGAAGCCGATCCAACGCCCTGGAGATGCGCCCGCGGCGGGATCCTTTCCGGAACCGGCCGCTTAAATCCCTCGGGAACGGGTTTCCGTCGCCGAGCCGGAGGCCGCCTCCGCTCGGCCGGAGGCTTCGTCCACCGGATTTTCCACTTCTTCTGCGATGCTCTTCCTCCTCTCCCGCCATTGGGATCTCCTTCCGAGCTCCGTGGTCCTCCCGGTGTCCCACGGGTGTTCCCATAGGGATGGACATATTCAAATGAGGGATCAACAACGCAGCCCGTGATTGGCCAGCCGCCGCAAAGCAATTATGAGGCGACTCATCCGCGTGCAGAATTTCCATAGGGATTTTTTACCTGGAAAAGGTGGAATTACACCAAAAGGAAGACACGCTTTTCTTTGGACTCAACCCCAGCGAAAACGCCCCGAATTTTTCCCTGAAAACACCTTTCCAGCCGCATTTTCCCCGGGAGAAAGAGCCGGAAAAAACCCGATTTCGAGCGTTTCTACGTCAATTAGCGCCCCGGCCTAACGAAGGGGCAGGATCAGCTCCCGAAGGGAAGCTTTCCGGAAGGATCCGGAGGTAAACCTGGCAATTTCCGGCTTCGCCTTTCCGGGGAAACCGGAGAAACGTCGGGATAAGAGTTTGATGGAGCGCGATGGGGGGCGACTTCCAGGAGCGCAAAACGAGGGGGAAAAGCGGCGAGTTTGGCGACAGAACAAAAAAATGGGATTAAAACCGCGTTGGGGTGGAAATTTCATTAAATTGGGGATTTTTCCAGCCCTGTGAAAGCGCCTCTTTTTTCCGCCTTTCTCTTAATTTTTGGTTTTTTAGGGGCGATGAGCGAAATGCGGTGTTTTGGGGC
>NW_010274651.1:0-4128 GCF_000690775.1 Eurypyga helias | reverse complement strand
TTCCTGGCTGAACCCAGCACACGCCTGGAGACGGAGGCTGTCTCCTGGCACCAGCACTGAGAGAGGCCCAGAGATGACTTTCATGCCTTCCTGTGGGTTCCCACCTGCCAATGTCCCCCCCGCTGTGCTTGCAGAGATGGACCTCTGATGGGCTGGTGGCTCCCAGGATGGGCTTGGGAGAAGCCAGGGCTGGGCTCTATTTCTGCTTGCCCATCCACCACGGTCTCAGTTCTCTGTGGGTGTGCCCCGGAGCTTTCAGCACATAATCTAAGACTCCGCCATCTCCACCCACGCCATCATCTAAGATCCTGATGAGAACCCTAATGAAAATGGATCTACTGGAATTGCTTCACAGCACGCAATCGGCTACGGCACAGACCCGGAGCAGGAGGGCAGCGTTCATACTCAACATCTCCCAGTCAAGGAGGGACATCCTTATCAACCACATCTTTGGGAAAGACCTTCATAGCATGAATAACTGCTTGCATTCTGCGCTACTACTATTCAAACTCAAAGGCCAGGCTACTTGACTACTGCAGTCCCCCAAATCACGCTTAAAGCTGCTTCCTGAGGCACTCCAAGTCCCAACAGCA
Source organism: Eurypyga helias (assembly GCF_000690775.1). Classification (NCBI taxonomy): domain Eukaryota; kingdom Metazoa; phylum Chordata; class Aves; order Eurypygiformes; family Eurypygidae; genus Eurypyga; species Eurypyga helias. The sequence continues at coordinate 3,535 of NW_010274651.1, read as the reverse complement.
AGCTGTAAGCCCAGGAGTGAAAAAAAAGGAAGTTTTTTTTGATCAGTTTTCTCGAAGTAGATTTATACTGCTCATACAACTTACTTTTAACTATGCATGGGACTGGAAACAGAAGTAGATGTTGGCATTCTGATTACATGTGAATAATTAAAATCAAGACCTTCAGTCAAGTAAAGGACTAAAGAAAGTGCCTTCTACAACAAAGGAATAGTAATGAAGGCCAGTGTTATTTGTAATTAACTCCTGTGAGCTGGTTTGTCCTATCTGCTTACACTAAGAAAACTGTTGAAAAGGAATGTCAAGAGCAAAGCCTAAGCCACAATATTAAGATATCAGGTATGTGAATGTTCTTGCTCTTTATCGATCAGGTTTCATACTTAAATATTTTGTCAGTCCCAAGAGTGCTATTTGCAGCACATTTCTGTGCTGATATTCTCACCAGCTTGAGTAGTGAACATACTCCTCCATCTCAAACACCGATTTTAGCTTGCAGACCCCTTTTTTTTGGCCATGAATATGGGGAAAAAAATAACATACTAAATCCTGACACTTTGACTTTAACTGTTAAAAACAATAGTAAGAACTAGCAATTAATCTCTCCAAGGCACAAAGCTGTCTTGTTAAAAGGTGTAATTGGGATGCCCGCGCAGCAAAAATATTAGATTACTGCTTCTCAACTACAGGGCTCTTATTACAGAATTACAGCACTCCTCGTGATTCAGAGCAGCATCTCCTTAGGAAACACTTAATTCCAAGTAAATGATGCTCCAAACAAGCTTGGTAGGCACTTTGAATAAGGTATGGTATCCAAGGTTGTGACATATTTATAGCTGCTGAAAGACAGAAAGGATTATGGAAAGATTTGGACACACCATGTAACAAAGCCACTTCTTTTATATTCACCGAGAAATGATGTTATTTTCTGTGCTTCAAAAACACAGAACCACCATGACGATAATTTAGGAAGGGGAGGGGGAAGATTTTTCTTACACAGGCATGAAAATGGTGACCCCTGTAATACCCCAAAGGATATTTAGCTGAAATAAACTCTGAAAAGCACATACACATGCTTGCAGGGAAGACAAACTGAACAGTTCCTAGTAGCTGATTTGTAACCTTTTTTTTTTCCCCTACTCCTTCTTGGGTTGTATCTTCACAATTCCATTAATTATACATTAACAGAACTGAGCTTAGAATCACAGTGTATCTCAAGGCTCTGGGTCTTCACTGACGTACCTGCAAGTTCACAGGAAAAAATGTCAGTCCGTTCTTCCAACAAAGGTCACTGGGTGAGACGGAGCAGAGGGAAGAATTCAATAGAACGTAGCAAATATTAGTATTTTGCACACCTGTGGTATTTACAGCTTTTAGAGTTTTAAAATTCAGAGTACACAACAGTCACACGGTAACCTGCGAGTTAGTATTCAGCTTTGGTAGCAACCACCACTTCCTGTTAAAGTGAGGAAAACACCAAATGCAAGGTCAAGCAAGAGTCAGACACAGTAAAACTGAAAAATAATAGCAGGAAAATGTGGCAGTCAGGACAAAATAGAACAAGCATGATGAATAGATCTCTCCTAAGTTAATAACAACAACAAAAAAAAAAAAGGACTGACTTCTCTTAACAGATCCCTATTTGGAATGCTGGGACACCCCATTTGCTTCAGACCAGAGAAAACATGAACAAAAATAGCTGCACTTCTTTTCCCCTGTGGTAAACTTAATAAAAACCATACATATAAAACCCCTTAAGCTTTTATTTAAGACTTCTGCATTGCAAGACACGTCTGAATTCAGAGACGGACTAGTGAAAACATTCCAAATAAACCCATTTTTAAACACTAAAAATCTACCTAAAATAGTGAACACTCTGGCTACGGAACAGAAATGCCATTATTTGTACACTGAAGGCCCAAAATTACAAACCCTAACTACCACTGCTGTACTACTCACAGAAGAGTATGATCAACAGGTCACTGAAATGAAACTAAGGAGTAGTATTTGTAAACCAAAGGATGAAGAAAGGTCTGTATTTGACTCTTCAAGACTGTACACGGAGGCATATTTAGAGTAAGAAATACCCAAATATGACATCTAAATTCATACAGGATGAATTGAATTCAGGGTGCTACTAGCAAAGCGAGCTGTTATGAAAGCTGAGGATATGAAAAACTAACTAGTGATCCAGGACAGACAGTGACAATCAAGTACTGTAATAATGTGTTCAGAGCCAATGAAACACATATGGAGGTGAATGGCAGCACGGACCGAAGACACCGGACAGCTAAACCCTCCCATGGTGGTACCATAAGCAATACTGAGCTTCACCCTCATTATCTACCATGCTGCCAAAGAAAAGGAATAGCAAATCCCAACTCAGATTGAAGTTACGAGGCAGGATAAAACTTTGAATGTATCTCCTGGGAAGAAGAGCATCAGGAGACGACTGTGGAGCAGTCAGCTATAGCCAGTGAGTGAGTGGCTATGCCCTGAACTGCCCAGAGGACCCAAGGTCCCCAGCACGGCAAGCGCAGCTAGAAGACAGACAGCACAGAAGAACAGTGACATGGTTTTAATTTTGCACCAGTAAAAATAACATTCACGCATATATAGAAAGAAGCTTTAATTATTAAACTGATGATCCCAGAGCAGAAGTAGCTTACCAAGAATTAAAGGCCTCTTAGAAAGCATTATGCTCTCTAGCCCTTCCACCACCTCAGTGCTATTGCTTTTGTCCCATTTAAAATACTTGCCAGATATCAGCAGAAACAAATTATTTTCTATAAATACTCTTAGATGTGGTTTCTTAAAAGTTAAGGAAGAGAACCATGAGGAGAACAGTTCAGGAAACTCCTGGTCATCACTTCACTGTAACAGTTTTTTAGAACTGCCATAAGAAAAGGGCAGTTATTCACAAACGATCTTGCAAAAAAAAAAAAATTCCAATAACTATGAATGGGATTATTATCCCAAAAATTTGTGATGTAAACACCTAAAGTCTATTCCTAGAGCAAAAGCGAGAGGCCTACTGTGACTGAGTATCTAAAACCAAAAATCTGCATTTTAATCCTCAGTGTTTGCTTGGGAACACTGTAACTCAGTATGCACAGCGAGATAAATCCTCTCATCCCAAAGAAATCCAAAGTGGAAAACAATTTTATTTTTTGACAAAATAACTGCCAAGCATTTTGTGTTATTCTAAGCAAGGAACAGGGCAATTTTAACAATGGTGCATCTCCAACACTGAAAAATTAAATTTCTAAGAACAGAGTTTTGTTACCTCACCGAGTACACCTGATCACCAAATTATAACTGGCCAGAGGGGAGCCACCACACGCTTTTCAATGTCGTTTCTAAATGGTAGCAGCCTACAACACAAGCTGATGGTTTTTTCCAAAGTAATGGATTTTCCCATCACGTAGGAAGATTTATTTTCCACTGCAACTCCCCCAGAGAGGGGTCCGAAGGTCCGTCCCGGAAGCTGAGCGCCGGGCAGCTCCAGGCTGCGCACCCTCCGGGGCCACACACCCACCGC
>NW_010274650.1:20947-25359 GCF_000690775.1 Eurypyga helias | reverse complement strand
GGGGGGGGCTGTCCACAGGGGGTGGGGCTTCTCTTACAGGGTGTTTCTTTACCTCCCAATACATCACACTCAACACCTCACAGTGTGGAGCAGAGAATGTCACAGCTCCCAGAGCAGGTCCCTGAGCCAGGGCACTGTCAGGCGGGCACTTCTGATGCGTGCTGCCATCAGAGCAGAAGGCTCCTGGCATTGCTGCTGAAACAGCAGCTCTCAGGTACTGTCCTGGGGCTCCTCACTGCTCCAGACTCTGCAAGCTCAGTGCTCTGCACCCTGCTAGTGCCTGAGCAGCAGGAGAGAGTGCTAAGCCTGGATTTCTCAAGGCAATATGGACTTTGTTGGTTGGACAGCCGTGCTACAGAGCCTGGGAGCTGGTCACCCGGGGACAAGCCCAAGAACAGAGAAGGACTTAAGAAGAAGCCTCTCGTCCCTTGTCCCCTTTTGGGACTTTGAACTGGAAAAACAGCATCTTAAAATCCCAGCATCTTCATGGTGTATATCCTTACCTCTTCCAGTTCTGCAGCCTTCCCCAGCCTGTGAATCTGCAGGGGCACCTTCATCTGCCTTTCCTCACTTGCTGCAGCCTGCATGGATCCCTTGCCAACCCTGGGGGCCTGTGCATCTACCCTTCTGTGGGTCTCAGCTTGGCATGGGGCTGCTGGAGGCTGTAGTCTGCATTTGCCTTTGTCAAAACAACACATTGTTCTCCAGCAGCAGTCATTGGGACTGGTTGTACAAGTTTCCTTCCTTGTGACAGTTTTTCATGGGGTACGAGGCAAGATTTTGACTAGATGAGTAGATGAGTTCTGAGGTCTGGTCCCTGAGGAACAAGGTGTCCCCACAAGTGGGACAAGCACTGGACATGTCAGGGTTCAGTCTGACCCCTTTGGGCTGTGCTTGGGTGGTGCTTATCATTCCCCAAAAACCGTGATGGAGTGTGGAGCTCAACCTGAGGAATGAAATGACTTGTCCCTGGGCAAGCCTGTGGCATTAGCCTCTATATTCCACCTTCCAGCAGCAACTGGCTCCGCTGTCATACCCTAGCCCACCTGTCACCTGCACGCACAGAGGTTTGGCAGGCTGTGGGGTGGGACATGCCGAAGCCAGAGCACAGAACCTACGGCAGCAGCTGCTGTGGAGCCTGTGGTCATGGTGACTGGCTGTTCAATTAATGGATAATACGAACAAAGCCAGCCATGTGTGAGGTTTCTGGTTGCTTTTGTGACTTCTCCTTGTGCTGGATGTCACCTTCTGATTTTGCAATGCAAATCCCAGCTGTGCAGGGGCTGTGGAGCTGGGACACCTGCTTATTTGCCAGGGAAATTCCCCAGGGAGCAGAGCACATGCTAGGGCAGGGGCCAACCTCTTCGCCTGGCACCACGAAGCTGTTGTCATCAGTGGAGCCGGGTTGTGGGGGCCCATCGTCCCTCCTCCCCCTCATCTCCCCTTCTCCCCCCCCTCCTTTCCCCACCGTGCTCCAGCAGAGCTGTTTCCAGGCAGCCCAGGCAGAGCAGGAGTGTCTCTCCCCTGCTGAGCCTTGTGTGCTTGCATACCTTGCATACCTGGATGCAGGCATCACCCCAGCGCTAACCCTTTCCTCTCTCCAGACAGCAACGCTTGCCCTGGCACTGGCCTCCCGCGGGTGCCACTGGCCTCCTGACCCAATCTCAGCACACTGAGGATCCAGCACTGTGTAGGCACCCCTGGCACCTTCCTGGGCATGGAACCAAGAGCCTCCGTGGTGCCAAAACACTTGTTTTGTTGCTTCTGCATGTGTCCTTGCTGCCTGTCAGTTGCTTTACTCCATAAGCAAGCAGAAGGGCAACTTGCCCTGTTTAAGCCCTGCCATATGCTGCTACAACCCCTCTTCGTATTTGCACTGCCCTTTGGCAGCCCCTGAGGCAAGGATGCTCCCAGCTGCCCCAGCAAAACAGAAGTCACAGTGTATAAAGGTGGGCAGCTTTGCAGCAGCTGTTTGCCTCCCCTAAACAGTGCTAAGGTGGATCAGGCTGGATCCCTGCATATCTCCAGGATGGTAAAAGGTCCACTGTGCTCCCTGCAGCAACTTCCACTCCCACCTGCAGCCTGGCCAGATACGCACTGGCTCCAGGTGACGGCACCTCGCCAGTACCCACCCCGTGCTCAGGCCATGGTGGTCTGACCGATGTCCTGCATGCAAACCTGGAACATGCAGGGGTGTTATCAAGGGAGCCTGGGGACAAATCAACTCATGACGTGTCTGTTTGTGCCAGGTAATTGCTTTTCTGGTTCAGTACAGATGTCCCAGCCCGCACTTCACACAAAATATCCCTGATGGTGGGTGTCTTTTCCACTGGACACTGAGATCCAGCTGGAACCGTGTCAGAGCAGATATGAAGTTGTCTCGTGCTGCAGGTGCTGTGTGTCCATTTTGGCTTATATGTGGAGGCATGTGCCCCTGTACAAGCCTTAATGTGTGGGAGTCTGCATGCAACTGGGTCCCCAATTTGCTTGCAAATATTTGCATATTCTCCTAGCTCTTTGTGCAGGGATGGATGCCTGGAGAATGGGATTAACTTATTCCTGCCTAGGAGATGCAATTCATATTCTTTCTCCATAGGTTCTCATTGAAAGGACTCCACAAGATTTCCTCATTTTCTTCATTCTGTCAGGTCTTGCTTAACCCAATCTAAGAGCTCCAACTGCATCCTCCTTCAGTCTGCTGCCTGACTGCCTGGCTTCAGGCAGCCCATGCTGCAGGTTCTGAGACCTGCTTGTAGCAGACAGCATGGAACTGGATGAATGAAATCTCTCCCCTGAGCCAGCCTGCCTAACCTGACCTTGTTCAGAGATCCATGTAACCCAGGTCCAAGCTCACAAGAGCCCTCTATCCAGTGACAAAACTTCACAGGGGTGTGGGGGTGGTCTGGACATCCTCAGCAATATAAGCTGTCCAGCCTCTCTGCTGCAGCTCCAGATCACCCCTCTCCCCTCCCCCAACCTGCACAGCCTGTGATGGAGCAGAAGGTATACAGAATGGGGCAAAACCATGAGCAGGGTTTTTTTGTGGATGAAACCAGGGGAGCTTGTGTCTCCATTGTGCCAAGGCTTGAACAATGTGTTAGAAGTAGATGAGGCATGAAAGAGCATACACACAGCACGAGCAGTGGCATCAGGACAGGCATGGCTGTTAGAAACACAGGATGGTTTGGATTGGAAGGGACACTAAAGATCATGTAGTTCCAACCCCCCTGCCATGGGCAGGGACACCTTCCACTAGACCAGGTTGCTCAAAGCCTCATCCAGCCTGGCCTTGGACACTTCCAGGGATGGGGCATCCACAGCTTCTCTGGGCAACCTGTCCCAGTGCCTCCCCACCGTTTTGGTGAAGAACTTCATGATGTCCAAGCTAAATCTACACCCTTAGATGCTGGGTTTGTACTCACAGCATGGGCAGTGCCATTTTGAAGCCCCAGAAAGTGGTTGAAAGAAGAAAAGGGGCATGCCAACCTTGAAGTATGGCATGAGACCATGCAGGTGTCCCTGGAGGGCACTAAGGGTGAGCTATAGGCACAGGCAGTACCTGATGCACACTGTACTCCAGGCCCTTTAGTAGGCAGAAGCATGGGATGGAGTCTAAGCTTCCCAGGAGGGCCAGGAGATTTTTGGCTGTTTCTTGGAGAGGTGGATCTCAAGAGACTCAAGGGACTTCTATCCCTGACTCTCCTTGGCTGCAGATCCTGCCCACTGGCCCTATAGGCCAGATGGCTCTGTCAGGTGGTGGCTGGCCCAGGCTGGCACAGTCTGAGCACAGCTCTCCACCACTGGCACCCTCTGGCTGGTGGGTATTTTGCAAGTGACTAATGGTCCGGGTGACAGGGCTGGCACTGGTCCCCGAGTGCAAGCTGAGCTGTCTTGAGCTGGGGATGCAGCTCTGAGTGACAGAGCTCTGCTACACATCAGGTGCTGAGCTCTGGGGGCATAGCATAGAGGTGAGCAGGGAAAGCCAGACAGGGAGCTCAGAGCTGGGTCTGGCACCTTTGCTGCTGCTCCCGAGATGTTATTGCTGTTCCATTATTGCCAGGTCCTGAGGGAGAGGAGTTTAGAGAAACCCTAACTTGGTGCTGAGACGAGATTTAGATCTTGTGGCTGCTGAAGGAAGCCTGCTCCAGGGCATCTTCCAGCACCAAGACTCAGTCTGGAGCAGGTTCCAAGCTGACAGGAGTCTTGTTCAGTCCCAGGCAGCATGGCTCGGGTTCAACAAGGCTCACAGCCACAGGGCAGCCCCACACTGGGAAAAGTGGTGGGTGAAAATGAGCAGGATGATACACACCAGTGTGTGCAGGGCAAGGATGCACACCACAGCCAACCTGCAGCGCGCTAGCCAAGGGGTGGGGACATGGCTGTGGGCTTTACCTGCTTGAGACAGAACTACC
>NW_010274650.1:12708-20915 GCF_000690775.1 Eurypyga helias | reverse complement strand
GCTAAGCCTGGCCACCACCTCCACCTCTTGGAGCTCATGAGCTGTGCCTAGACCAGCTCAGGGTGCACAGGAGTGAGCTGGTGGCTCTCCCCAGCCTCTCTCCCCTCACATGGCACAAGCTCCCCCAGGGCCCACTGGGTGGTGGGGTGAGCCAAGGGCTAAGCCCTGCTGCTGACTTTGAAGGCTGCTTTCCCTGTCGGGGGACCCTGGACCCCCACCAGCCCCGGCCTCTCCTCCTGCCCAGGGGTGCTGGGGAGCAGAGCTACAGCTGGGGTCTTGGATCAGCCTGGGCTGGGACAGCCTTGGGGACTCCCCAGGTGCTTGCAGCCAGCCCAGTGCCCTGTCCCACGGCTCTTGATGTCAAGCTGCACCGGACGGGTAGCAGCACCGTCCTGGCATACTGCTGTGGTGGCTTGTTTTCATGCCAGGGAACTGCATCACTTCAGAGCAAGTGGAGAGGAGCTGAATTCCCCCCTCACATGGCCTGGGTACAGCTGGCTCTTCTCAGAGGTAGTGAAAAGCGTAAATACGTCTTTGGGCACATCCCACCACCAGTCCTGGCCTGGCCTCGTGTGCTGAAGCAGAGGTGGGGCCAGCCGAGCACTGCAGCCAGAGAGACAGTGCCTGCCAGCTCAGAGGCAGAGCCAAACTCCCCAGGCAGAGTAGGCCTGCTTTTTTTTCCTCTGTGCCTTGCTTTGCAAGCTGCATTCGCTGTGTGCTTTAGTGAGAGGCATTTCAATCTCCCAGAAGTTTTGGCTGGCCCTGGGTTCACATCCTGGGTGTACTTGGGAGTATCTGGGAGGAGTGTACTGCTGACCCTTTGCAGGGTGGAAAACCCGTCCCCAGCTCTGAGACTCGTTTGGGAAGATGTCCTGCTGACACAGGCGTAGTGCGTGACGTGCTCAGCCCTGCAGAGGATGTGTCTGATGTGTCTGCCCCCTCACAGGCTGCTGGTAAACTGAGTCAGCTGCTGCCTACCCAAGAGATCCTCTACCATGGATGGGGAAACTGAGGCAGTATAGAGGGAGCCAGGACCCTGCACCATGCTGCATTGCCCACAGGAGGAGGGGACTGGTGCCACCATGCAGAGGAGAGGGCAGGCTGCCTAAGCAGAGATGGCAAAAGGAGCAGCCTGGAGCACGAATGACTCAGCTGCAGTGTGGGGAGGTGAGGCTCAGGATCCGCCAAACCCAGCCTTTCGCAATGTGTTTACCAGGACCTGGGCAGCCGGTGCCTTCCAGGATGGGCAGCCCATTCTCCTCAGCCCTGAACCTGCCTGCTAGGCTCAGGCAGGCAGAGGAGGGACCGCTGGCTCATGGCAGGGAGTCAGGAGAGGAGCCTCCAGCCAGCTTTCTGCTCCTGTGCTGCTGCTGGTGCTCTGCCCCTGCCCGAGGGGAAAGTGATGCACCATGCCGAGGTTGGGGAGTGTGCTCCAAGGGCTGCCAAAAACTTCTGGGTGCACCGAAAACTGGCCCCAACCCATGGGAAGGTGGTGGCACATTGCATCGTTTCTATCTACATGATGTCATCACAGGGAGAGAGACAGAAATTCCCCTGCTTTCCTTACCCATTTCCTAACTAGTGTCCCAACCACTTTCTCCCAGCTACCAGGTTATGTGTCCAAGGTGGGTAGGACACATAAAGTAAGGGGCAAGTCCCTTTTCTTGGATGGTTTTAGAGCAAAATGTGTTTTGAAAAATTTCCCTAGAGGAAAGCCAAGGACAACAGTTCCAAATGATGTTTTATTTAATTTCAGTTTCTTGTGGAGTTTGAGATGGGAAATGCTGGTCAAAACCAGAAACACCAACAATTCTTTTCTGTGACAAGCTGGAAAGGAGGATGTCAGTGCCCATCTCCCTGCTTTGTTCTGTAAGTGAACTTGGCTTTGCTGCTGCACCACTGCCGGGGATGAACACCCAACAGCAAGGGTCATCAGTGCTCGTGCAACCCACTGCAACTTGAAGGGCCTGCTGTATCATGGGCTTGAGAGCCTGGTGCCTGGCGACCCCCAGAAAAGAGGCCCTGGAGCCATCAGCAGAGATCTCAGGTGCATACAACGGGCCTGTGCTGATGCCTGCCACACTGGATACAGGGCATTACAGCTCAATGCCATTGTCTGCTCAATTCTGTTTGCACCTGGCCAGACAGGACCCCTTTTCACATCGCGCAAATCAACTGTTTTCAGCAGTTGACCTCAAACAGTTCCCAGTTTGGCTCTAGGCAAGGCTGGGCCCTGCAGAGAAAACCTCGTGGGCTTGTCTCCCACTGGCCTCTTTCCTGGCTGCTTTCTATCGTGTGATTGATGTCAGTTCCCAGTGCCGTTGGCTGGGAAGGGACCTGTGTCATTGCATTGTCCCTGGGATATTTATTGCTTGGTTACTGAAGTTGGTTTAGGCTGGCAGGGAGCTCACATTACAAGCATCCCCAGCCTGGCAGGAGTGGTGGCAGGGGCAAGGCGAGCAGCTGGGCAATGCCTGCCATGGCTGCAGACCTGGTTCCTCCAGCATTACGGGGCTGTGGGGGTGGGTGGCAAGAGGCAGCTGTGCAATGCCACAGTGGGGCATTGCTCTTGATACCTGCTCTGGCTGCCTGGGGAAGGGTCATCCACCCTTGCTGCCAGTGTTGACCCTGGCTGCTCCGCTGCCCCAGCTCCACAGCAGGAACATCAGAGAGGGCTGGGCCCACACATGAAAAAGAAATGTCTTCACCCACCCCATGCCAGGAATATCTGCCCTCAGGGCATGTGCACCTGTGAACATGGCAGGTTATGCATTGGCTGCTTCTCAGGGATGGGTCCCCAAATGTGCATCCAGCTCAGCCCACCACCCCTTCCTCTCCCAGGGCCAGCCTTCGGCAGCTCTCCCTCAGCTTGAGCTGGCCTGCAGCCTCCTTGCTGCAGCAGGATCTGGCATGTCTCTGGCTCCTGCAAGACATAAAACTCTTTCTCCCATCCCTGAGCTCAGAGAGTGTCCAGGGAGGTGGGGGAGGTGCTGCACACCACATCCAGGGGCCACCCATGCCTGTAAATCAGTAACTACGTTGGCAGGTTCTTTGCTACTCCTGTTTTCCCACTTCTGTGACTGCCTGTCTGCAGCCTCTCCACTCAGAGGGCAGGCAGGAATGGGTGATGATGATACTGACTGCCATGCATCCCTGGGCTGCCACGGCCCTGCAATACGGTGATCCCAGGACGTGTCCCAGTGGGCATATGGGGAGCAGGTACGGGATGGGGGACTGTGCAGAGTAGTAGATGGCTGTGGCAGGGCATGCTGGGCCAGACAGCTGAGTCCTGGGACACAGATCTGAGCCCCTTCTCCTTGCAGTCCTCATTTAGCGATGCCCCTCATTTGGTACCTACTCATCACCCTCTGAGTATGTGGCATGAACCCACCTAGCCTTTGTGGTCTCTGGCAGATGACACCCCTTGGGATACAGACATCTTTCCAGCAAGCTCCAGGGACTGAAACAAAGTTTTCTTTCAATTATCATTATCCATAACACTGAGGAACAGAGAGGGCACAAAAAACAATACCCGGGTTCTATGGCAACCAGGAATAATCTCCTTGGAGACAGTAACATCTCTGTCAATCTCCAGTCCAGACCACAGTGATATGTCAATTCCCTGATACAGAGGACAGCACAGTGCATTAGCCACAAAAAAACCCAAAAAAACCCCAAAACCATTTTAAAAGCTCCCTAAGGTGTGAAGCAGAGGGTGCAAACAGCAGGATCCCTCAGGTGCAAAGCCCTCACATCCCTGAAATGCCCTTCCTCCTCTCTGTAGCAGCTCCCTTTCCTTGTTGTCCTGTCATGCTCTGCAAAAGCAAATGCAGTAGGAATTTCTGTAGTTTCACAGCTGGGGGAGCAGGACAGGGACCTGCCCTCCCTCAGTGGGTGAGTCAGCAGCCAAGCCTGCACCACCACCAGCTCTTGGCTGCAGGTGAGTGCTCCTCGCCTACAGTCTCACTCCAGCTTGAGAGAGCCTCTGCCCTGTCTTGCACCTCTCCAGGCTCCGATGGTGGTGATAGAGCACCATTCACCCTGTCACACAGTGGCCGGCGTATTCCCACATGGAGATCTCACTGGGGCAGCCCATGACTTCTGGGAGAAGGCAGCATGTGCTGCATCATCTCTTTCCTATGTGGGTCAGCTCAACATAGGGGTGCACAGGAGCCCACCAGCCATCCCTGGAGTAGCCAGAGACTCTGAGGGAGCTCATGGCACTGCACAGAACAAACCCCTCCCTGACTAGACTTGGAGGAGATCCTGGAAGGGGTTACCTAGAGACATGGTGGAGACATCATCTGGACATTGTCCTGGGCAACCGTCTCTAGCTGCTCCTGCTCTGGGGTGGGGTGTTAGACCAGGGGATCTCCAGAGGTGCCTCCAACCTCAATCCTCCTCCAGTCTTCACTTTCAGAAGCCTTACGGCTGTCTGGAGGCAGGCACCTGCAAGGAGGTGTCTCCAGGAGTCGCTGTGTCCTGGGCCACAGAGCCCCACCAGAGCCATTCATGATGGGGGAGGGGATGTCCAGACACCCTCCAGGCTCCAGAAGCCAGTTTCCAGTATCAGCTATTCTGACGTCTTTTTTTTTCCAGCAACAGGAAATTCTTATTCCCAGTGACCCTTTATTAGCAGTCACTTCTGACTGGCTCCATTGTAGAACAAGGTGCCCCCCAGGGCCAATCAGAACACATCTGCCACTCCCACAGGTGTGGCAGTGTGAGGCAGTCTCTGATTGGCTGGTTGGGTCTCTCCTGACGGTTTATTGGTGAGAGCTTGGCTCTGATTGGCTGCCGGGGTGCCTTCTGGAGGCTCATTGGTTTTCATGATTGCTTTCTTGCTGGCAGCTGCATCACAGCCTGGGACAACACATGGCATCACAGCTGTCCCAAGTGCCCTGTCTCCTGGCCCTGCCCACAGTCCATGGGCAACTGGAGGGCTCCCATCCCCACTCCTTGCATTACCCCAGCCCCTGTCCATGGGGTGGAGACAGCAATCCTGGGGCTGCCCCAGTCCTCTGTGCTTGGTCAGTGGTACAAGGGGCAGGCTGCCCATGGGGCAGTGGGTCTCCCGTGGAGCCAGCTCCTGGGGAGAGGGCAGAGCCTTCCCTTGTGCGTGCACGCTCTGTTGGAGGCAAGCCCAGGCCTTTAGGATGCTGAGAATGTCCCTGCTTCCATCCTGGGGATCACCGTCTGTTGGGAATGGATATCAAGGACCTGGGCCAGGTTCTAATCATCAGTTCCATGTCATCCCTTCTCTATTCTGTGATCTTGGAGCAAGCCCCAGAACTCGAGAAAACAAAGAAGTACAGGTGGAGAAATTGCTGCTGGCTACAGTCCTGAGAGCTTTAAACAATATCCCTGTTTCCTGAGGAGAACAGTGGAAGGGAGCAGCTCCATCAGTGCAGCAGAGCATGGAGTAGGTCATAAAGTAGATGGGTTGGTAGAGACACTGGGCCAAGTCAGGGGAAATGGGTATGAGGTATCCCTTGCGTTCCTTCTCACCTTGTTGAATCTCCCTTCGTGGCACTAGGTCAGTTAGCATAGCAATAAAACAGAGGGGTCCTTCCCTGCTCCATCATACCCACATGGGGATTTCCTGAACTCTGTGGCATTATCAGATGTGTACAAACTTAACTGGCGATCATTTGTCACCATAAGGTCTTTCTGTAGCTTTTAATGTTGTCAGCAGCACTGTCTCCAGCAAGGATCCCTGTGAGAGTCAGCTGGTGGCCTCAAACTTCAGAGAGTGTTTCACTGCCAAAATCACTCTGACTCTTCCCCATAACATGCTGCTAAACCACATGCCGTGGATCCCCTGCTAGTCACTGTCACCACCGGTGAGTTCCCCAAGCCTCTGTGTGAAGGCATTTTGCTGGGTGAATGTTCTGGTGTTTTTTCTCACCATTCATGTAAACTAATGTGTTCTGAAATTTTCTTCTACTGTCATCTTCATTTGAGGGACCTCATCTAACTTCTTCACTGTGAAGAAAGAGTCCAGTCTGGGAAGTCCCTGGGTGCCTCTTCAGGGAACAACAATACTAGGGATTAATCTCCCTTCTCTTTACAGATTATCTTCTGTGAGTGCTTCTGTTGTACTCCATCATTGTTGACTCCAGCTTCTTTGGCAAGCAACCATTGTTTGAAAGTTAGTTTTTATGCCTTTAGCAAGTTGTTCCTCAAAAATATTTTGGCTCACCTTACTGTGGTTTTACATTTCACTTGCCCAGCTTTACCCTCTTTGCTGTTTGCCTTGTTTGGACATGGCTATGGCTTATTCAAAGATATCACTTTAATTCCAACACGATCCCATACTTTCATTTTAAAAGATTTTGCTATAATACTCTAGAATCTCTTTGGTTAGACAGTCTACATTTAATCTGTGCATCCAGTATCTTAATTACGTAATGTCCATGCTATTGGTAAACATTTTACTCTTTTGGTTGCTTCTTTTAATTTCTTAATTTTCTCATTTCCTCATTTTCTCAATTTCTTAATTTTAATAGTTCTTTTTCTTGCACTTAACTATTGCTGCTAGGTTTATGTTCCTAGTTTTCCTGTCCAAGACATTGTTATGGTCATAATAATAACGTTTTGGACTGCGTTTGTTGTTGCAGAGTTATGTAACAGATCTATGTAACAGAGACTGAGATGGAGAAAGTGTATGTGAGAATGGCTGAGCGGGAAAGCACCAGAAGAAATCCTAAAGAGGAAAATATGCGAATGGCTTGCACTGATAACCAGGGACACAATCAACATCAGATAGATGCTGAGGAATGGTGTTTGCATCAGCCCAGATGGCTGTGCTGTAGATGACCCACCAGCAGACTTGTGCTTTGATTGCAGGAGGATGGCAGCAACATACAAGCTCCCCAACAAGATACAAGATACAAGCAAGATACAAGCTTCCTCCTCCCCAACACCATGATGGCACCTGCAAAGACACCCACAACAAGGAAGCCCAGACAAAGGGCAACAATCCTGCCTGATGCTCTTGGAGTGTGATATGAGCAAGGATCAGAGGCTAAAGATGCTGCTAAAGATCAAAACAGTTGATTCCTAAAGGGTAGAAAAGATCTGTCCTCACCAGTTTGCTGTAGCCAATAAAAAGGAGCCCGTGGGATACAGGAAGGACTTTACTGCTAGCATCCCTCATCCTTGGTGTCGCACACTGGTAACTTGGTCAGACCCCTTGTCTGGGAGAGTGTGAGCATGAGTGAAATTGGGAGAGCGGCAGTGTGAGAGATTGAGTCAGTTTGGTTTAAAATAAAAATCCCCTTCCCCAAGGAGTTTTATTACATTAACACTTGACAGTGTGCCTGGCCCAGGGGCCAGGTACTGCTTGAGTGGAAGTCCCCGCCCCAGCCTGCAGCCTGCAGGCATGGTCTTGGAGGACTTTCCTGGGGCTGGTCCACACCCAGGTTGTGGGGGGCCGAGAAGGCAGTGGTATCTGTGTGTATTCACTCTCTGCGACACTGCCTGGTGACTTCACTGGATGTATTCCTGGAACCGAGGTGTATTCTCCCAGCACTGTTGTTCGGGGGCTGAGGAGTTGAAGATGATGGTGCTGCTTCCAGCAGCTGCTAGGGACACACTCTTGGAGAGTAAGTTTGTATCCCAGAAAGGCAGGGCCCTTGTGAAGTCTAAGAGTTTCAAAGAGCCACCACAACGCTTGTCAGCTACAAGTAATGCAGTAGAAGGTGAAGGCTGGTGCTGTGTGGTTCTCAGTCCTGCCCAGGCAGATGGAAGTCCTGGGAAGGACCTGAGGGCAGTTCAGCTGCCTCTGCTGGGGTTCCTCTCTGGCAGGTAGCATTACTTCTGCATCCTAGAGCCCAGGAATGCTCTCCTTCCCCTATCTCCTTATCCAGCAAGTGCTCTCCTTACCCTGTCTTCACCACTGCAAGAAGAGGATAATGCTTGAGAGGGGATCTGTGCTGCCAAACCCCTGAACTCTGCTGAAACCCAGCACATCTGTAGCTGGGCCGGCTCACCCAGGAGAATGTCTCTGCTGCACCACCACCATGTAGGGAACTGTGGTTGCTAGGGAAAGGGGTTGCACAGGGTTACACATCAGCAGAGGTGGGATGTGTGTTCGCAGTAGGGTGTGGGTGTGGGCACGAGGGCTTGTGACCACGCACCCTGCAGAGAAGGAGACCCTCCACAGACCGAGGGATCCTCTGGCACCGTGGGTTGTTATCCTTCCC
>NW_010274650.1:7275-12676 GCF_000690775.1 Eurypyga helias | reverse complement strand
CGGTTTGCAGATACCACCTACACCTCCCCAGCAATCAGGGAGGGCTCAGCCCCTCCCCCGGCACAGCAGGCTGGCAGGACGGTGACACCCAAGATCAGAGATTTTGGGGCTGGGGAAAGAGGGAAGGAGAAGGCTTGGAGCTACAGTAGATGCATCTTGCAGGACTCCTTGCTCCCCTGGTAGGAGGAGAAGGTTCCCCCTCTGAGCTGTGTGGTTCTCTCACAGCTGTGAGAATCTCTCTGAGCTGTGTGGTTCTCTCACAGTGGTTTACACAGCACCTCTGGGTGCTGCTCTTCCCTCTCACAGTTCCCTTGGGGTTTATCACAGTAGGCTGCTGCTGTGTGGACCCCCTGAGTGTTGTGCTACTGTGCTGACCTTGAGCTGTCTGAGCACATGGCTATTGAGACCTGGTTCTCACCGCAGTGATAGGTCAGCATGCCCCAGGCTCAGCATCCATCCAAAACAGATGCCAAGGAAACCTCAGAGACACCGAGAGGCTGGCATCCAGAAGTTAATGGTCTTGTCCCTTTTCAGTCATGGAGTGGGAAAAGACCAGTGCAGGTAGAAGGGTCCATCCATCCTCCAGACTGAGGTCAGAAAACTTGAGGATCCTTGAATAACAGACAAGAACAAAAGACAATATTGTGATAGGGAAGAGGGAAAAGTAATTTCAGCAGACAGAGAGCAATTTAAATAAAGCTCATAAAAAAGAGATGCCCAAGCAGATTTTTGAGTTAGGGAGAGGTATCTCTGCCAGTGGCAGAGGACATGAGTTGGGCAGAGAAGGGTGTCATAGAGTAAAAACCATGTTGGACAGTGAAAATAGCAGACCTGTCCCCAAGCGCCAGGAACCATCTGGGACTGAAGCTACCTCAAAGCAGGAATTGTCTCCAATGAACTACTGACCTCCTAACCAGGGTCACGTCAGTGATCAAACTGGGCTGGGGGAAATCAGAACAGAAACGCAAGAGAAGCAATCACTTACTTCTGAGCATGTGTCAAAACTCAGTGCCAGACCTTGGTGACAGGGGATTTCTATTTTAAACTGAAGTGACTCAGTCTCTCACACTTTGTGCTGGTTTCTCTCACCTTCACAACTGACCCCACCCCGTTGTGTTTGCACAAGGGGTATGGCCAGGTCTTTAGGCTGAGACACAGAGGACAGGGGTGCCAAATCAAGTCCTCTCTGCATGGGATCCTCTCAACTGGCAATGACGAACTAGGTTTTGGGGAGGTTTTGGACAGACATTAACAGTTACTGCAGGATCTTTTACCTCTAAACCTTACTCACGTCACCTTCCATGAGACTTAGGCAGATCTGCCTCTTTTTGTCAGTTCATCCTTGTTTTGGGTGTCTTTTTTGGCTGCTGTCAATGTGTTGGGACAGGAGGAAGACATGGGATATCAGCTGGCATCATCCTCCTGTTACAAGAGTGCAATCTCCTGGGCCCAGTATGAACACTGCAGTTCTCAGTGTTTGTTTGCCTGTGGTCACTACCACTGCTGGTTATTGATACAGGGCATCCTCATAACCCCTGGTGGTTTTTTGGGCTCTTTCACATTGGGATGTTTCCATCCATGCTTCAGCCAATTTTATAATTTTGGTTACAGTCTACACTATGATCCTGCCACGATCAGGATCTTTGTGAGAACTTTGTGCTACCACTGCTGGTTATTGATACAGGGCATCCTCATAACCCCTGGTGGTTTTTTGAGCTCTTTCACATTGGGATGTTTCCATCCATGCTTCAGCCAATTTTATAATTTTGGTTACAGTCTACACTATGATCCTGCCACGATCTTTGCTTTGTGCTCACCAGTTCTCAGTTCAACCTGGGATCAATTGAAACCCAACTAAGTTTTCTTGCGATTTGATAAAGGACCATTTGTCTAACTGCAAGACTAAAGAAGGCCTCTCTGCACAAAAAGCAGCACATTTAAGAGGGCTAGATCTGGCCTGAGGGTTTGTTGAGTGCCCAGCAAATTAGCAAAAAAATCTTCAAGTGAGATTTGAGTTTAGGTTGAAGAGATGGGAGCTGGTTTGACCAGGTGGGGTTTTAAGATCTTTTTAAGGGCAATTCTGGGTTAAAAGGTAATTTGAACAATGTCCCTTCTTGCTTCTTTTAGAAAATGTCCTCGTAAAAGCTTCCAACTGCTTTCCACAACGTGTTATTTCTAAATCCAGCTTATTTGGTGCAGTTGTCTTCTGCCCTGTCCCAGTGAAGTCAGAGCCTATGTGCACCACAAAAAGGGAAAGGACAGCGTCACATGCAGGTTTTCCCGCAACTGTTGGACCAGTTGATGACACAGCAGTATCCTGGTGCTGCCTGGCAGCGTCACCACCTGCCTGGCAGCTGCCCTACCACCAGCCCTGGAACCTGGTGTGGTGCTAGCTCCAATGCCTGCCAGCAGTAGCTTATCTGCCAGTGTGAGGCAAGTGCTTGGACTGGGGAGTTGGCCCCAGATACTCCCACATTTTGTGGGTTTTTTATGCCGACAACCATGACCTTATAGGAGCCCAGGCATTCAGGGAGTGTACACCCTCTCTGTACCCCACTGGCTCTGCTCAGTGCTGGCTCTCTGCTTCCCCCTCCCTTCTTTGGGGGCCCACTCAGCACCCCACAGGTAAGGGATGTCAGGTCCTGAGTGCTTTGCCACATAGGGTGTCTTAAGTCTGTTCATGGAGTATTGGTATTTGCATCCCTCTCTCTCACCTGCTCTGCCTTTGCTCTCTGCTGGCAGCATTAGGTTTGCTCCCATACAGTGAGAACAGAGAAAATGTTTTATTTTCTGAGTGTCCCAACAAGACTTAAGATACTCTTGTAGGACCAAGGGACCCTCTGCCTCAAGTACAAAGAGTCCTCAGGAATGTGCTGGGATTGTGGACAGTCTTGGACCTCTGCTCTCCATCATGTAGTCCAGATTTTTACCTCTCTTGTGCTGGGGAAATTGCAGCCCAGGTGACTGGTGACATAAAACACCAACATCTTTCTCCCGCACATCATTATATGTATCTCTTCTCAGTTTGGAGGTGATGTCAGGTGTTTTAGAGAAAAGAAACTTTTAGGACAATGGGCCTAAAGCTACCCAGCACCAGTGGCCAGGATCCCCATAGGAGACATACCTATGTCATGCTGCTCTTCAGCCTGAATGGGTCCTCTCTGTCTGTACAGTACCTGGCAGGAACCACCTAGTCTGTAGCAGCAGAACCCAGCAACAGTGGAAGTCAAAGCATGTCCCAGGTACTCTTTCTATCCCTGTCCTAGATATGCTCACAGCATCCCACTCCTGTGTTTGGTGTATCCCCAGTCAGGGGGCTCCAGGATCCCATGGCCTAGTGCTGTGGCCTTGGGGACCCCAGCTCTCCGCTGCATCTGACTCAGTGGAGCAGGCAGGGAAGTTCCCTGCATGAGGATCAGGACATGGCAGGCAGCAGACCATCCCCATAGCCATGCTGTCAGCAATAGGGACAAAGGAGTGAGGAATCTGCCCCAGCCATGAGCCCCAGACAGCCCCAAAAGTGTTCCTTGGAGCTTGACAGCTTCTCCTAGGAGACAATTGCTCAAATCCTGGCAGACTTGTGACATCTGCCAGCCAAGCAGTCTGTCTTACCAGCTCCTCAGCAATTGCCCAAAGCTGTGAGTAGCAGAAAGATATCCCCCACCTACAGTCACGAGTGCCATTGGTACCAGGCTGCAATTACTGCTGCATCACCACCTCCTTAGTGCTTGTGAGCCAACTGGCCTCACGTCACTCATCGAGCTACCACACCTGGCAGATACCAAGGATATGGCTGTGTCACATGGTGACTCAGAGCCACTGGCTTTGGTGTGGAGCTGGAGCTACTGACCTGAATCTAGGGGACAGTATCTTGAAAGCTACTGGCTCCTGCCTTGGGAAGCTCCAGCCCTTCGTGGGCTGCTGGCTGGCATCTGTGTGGGTCAGTGTCTCAGTGCTGAGCAACTCTGTGTGGGACTGAGTCACAAGGAGGGTGAGGAAAACTGTACAGGGAGACTGATTTTTGGGTAGGGAAGCTTAAACATTGATGGAGCCCTTCTCACCTGCCTGTAGCTGTGTCCTTGTGGCTGTAACGTGGGCATCCCAAGATTCCGGGAGTCTGCAGGGTAACAAGCTTGGTAGGGAGGTTTTTCCCTCCTTGCATCATCCATCATCATCCAAGCATCCCAGGCAGTTCCACAGCCCTGGAAAACAGGACTTCTAAGGCAAAGGGTTAGGAGATTCCCTTCATGTACTCTGCCCTCTCCTGAGCCTGGTCTGTAGATACCTTCAGAGCATGTGGTACTGATCATGTGCACCTCTGGAACCTCAGAGGGGTCCTGCCCACCCAATCATCAGGCCAGGCCTAGCCACAGAGTGTCAGCACAGTCCCAGCAGCACAGCTCCCAGTGCTCTGCAGGAGGCACAAGTACCCATCCTGCATGGTAGAGCACAGCCAGATGCCTGTCTACTCCCACGAACTCCTACATCCGAGGACCCTGGCATCATCTTCTCCCCTACTTCCTCGGCCACAGCAATGAGTATGTGACCAGCTTCACGGGACATGCCTTGTCCTTGGCGTTTTGGTGTGGCCCTGCCCGTGTGTTGTTCCAGCAAAGGCTTCTCTGGCTCCAGAGAGAGTGGGTCCGTCAGGAGAGGGGGTCTGTCTGGCAGGGCAAGGGAACAGCCTACTCATATGCACGGACAAGCTGTGGGCAGTGAAAGCTGCCCTCGGGACACGGCCGTGCCCTGTGACCAGGACATCCGCAGGGTAGGACAGGTTTTATGGGGGGAGATCTGCCATGATGGTGGTCTGGGTGGGGGAGCACAGAGAGGCCCTAGCCCTGCTTGGGCTTGGAGAAGAAAGGGCAGTTGCAGGGGGCTTGGGCACATGGGCCCCAGCCCCAGTCCAGCCCTCATTTGCATGTGCGCAGAGCAGAAAATTTCCCCATATTTTCCATCAGCAACAACTGAACTTTCTGCATGGTGAGCTTTGTCACCACCCAGGGTGGGGCACCCACAGCCACTGCCAAATGTCACTGAGGTGCCCTGCACCCCAATGGCATGCTGGGGACCAGTCCCTCTGTGCAGGGGGACAGAAGAACTGCCTGGGCTCAGGGCAGCCAGAGGGGGCAAAGGAAGTGGGTCTCAACCCACCCACAGCTGGCTCCATGCACAACAAGCAGTCAAACCACCCCTGCCAGCCCCCACAGCATGTCCCCCAGGGAGGGCAGGGTCCCTAGCCATCCCCAGTCATCAATGGGGTCAGTGCCCGGGCACTCCTGGCTGCCCACCCTGCTGCCAGCCCCAGGTGCTGACAACTCGCCCCACAGAAAGGGGTGAGCAGTGGAACTGGCTCTGTGGTGTCTGATGGCAGATGCCAGCAGAGACAGACATTTCTATG
>NW_010274650.1:0-7243 GCF_000690775.1 Eurypyga helias | reverse complement strand
CGCTGTGGCTAGGTGCTGCCCACGGATGCAGAAAAGGCAGTAGCCGAACAGGATGGTGAGGGTGAGCTGTCTGCTTTGAAAGCAAGCTGGGAGGGGAACCAGGAGAGGCCGCTCAGGAGACCAAGTCTGGAAATGGGCTGGGGAAGAGGTCTCTGAGTGGCACCCAAGCAGCTTGGAAAGCTGTGGCCAACTGCCCCAAAGGAGTTCACAGCCTTGCCCGCGGGCTGGGCACAGACCCCTTCCTGCAAGGGCTGTGATGCTGGAGCTCCCCGCTGACTGCCCACAAGCCAGATCCCTCCTCGCAGCTTTCCAAGAAGCAGCAAAGTGGGATATTCCTGGCGAGTGCAAACCACCCAGTTGCTCGCAGAGCTTGAGTGGCTCGGGCAGAGCACGAGGCCGGCGCTGAGCCTCGCTCAGGACTGCTGGGCACCGGTCCTTCTGCTGGCGGGTTGTTCGCCGGTGCTGCCCAGCATGCACAAAAGTCGGGCAGGTGATTTGCAGTCGCAGGTTGCCCAATCTGCCTCTCCCTCTGCCGACACCAGCAGGGATGGCAGCCCCGACACTGGGCACCCAGCACAGGCTCTCTGCCCGCAAAGCTCCCCAGACCTTTCTCCTGCTCATCTGGAGCTCCATCTGTGCTCTGCAGCCAGCTGGAGTTTAACCTGCACAGCTGGGGACGAGCTGGGATTCACTGCGAGCAGGCAGGGACATGAAGCACCCTCAGAGTGCTACTCGGAAACTGGGGTGACAAGCCCATAACCTCGTAGCAGTGTGTTTTTCACCAGTGCTTGAGCTGACGTCCCCCAGGACTCGGAGGGCATCCTGCAATCATCACCGTGCAACAGCCTCCCCAAACCCAAGCTCCGTACAGTTCTGAAGCCCCCAGCTGCAGTGTGACAGCTGGAGTGGGGTGACACAGCAGCAAGGGAGTACAAGGTCTACCCCAAAGCAGGGAAAAACTGGAGGAGTTACTACTAGAGCTGGAGGCACTGAATTGAGAGAAACGGAGAAACAAAACACCTTGTGCCCAAAAAGAAGTACGTGGCAGACTTGAAGATGGATTATTTTCTACATTAAACGTGTTTTTGCTGAAGGTTGTAGTTTTGCATTTGTGCATCCTCATGCATTTTCAGGGACTTAGAGGTGAATTACCAAAAGACTGAGCTCAGGGCCTCTCCAGACAGCTTCTCACTGCTTCCAGACCATGGCACATTTCATTCCGTGGGAAAATACTGCCTTTGCCCTAAGCTGAACTTAGCTTGGGTTCTCAGTTCCTCCCCTGAACACAACGTGACCTCCCCATTGCAAACAGAAATGCATTCCCTGCTCACATGAGCTGATAATGCTTCCCCACACAGCCAAGGTTGCATCCAGCACTGAGGCACCATCCCACAGAGTCTGGACGTCCCCGCGGGGGCCCCTGTGAGGAAGGCCTGCGAACTCAACTCCTGCTGTGGCTCAAGGAAAATCCCACCGTCATTTTGGTTTCCCCACTGCAAAATGGGGTTGAGTGTTCATATGCCATGTTTTAAACCAGTGACTACTGGGAAACCTTCCTGTGGGGAGCAGAACCAGCATCCCGCAGGAGGCTGGGGGTGGCCATGGGGTTCACATTTGCTTCAGCAGTGCCAGCTGCAGCAAGCGCAGTGCAACGTAGCTGTGGTTGGACAAGCCCTGGGGAGGAGGTGCAGGAGCAGGGGAGGTGGCTCTCCAAAGACTTTCATGGCTCCTGCATACCGCTGGCTGGCACCACAGTGTGCTGGGAACAGCTGGTCAAGCATCACAGGCTGCTTCATCCCAAACTTCATCCCACCCCCCAAAGTTGGGGGGAACTTCTGGGCTGAACTGTTGCATACCATCCCTGCAGGAGATGAAGCTTGCAGGATCGGTGCCATTGAGATGCTGATAGGAACTCCAAGCACATCTGTAAACAAGCACTGGGTGAGGCAGACAGCCCAGCAAAGGGGACTTATTTTTGAGACACAGGAGCCTGGGTGGACACAGATGCCGGGCTGGTCCCAACCCCCAGTGGGAAGACAGGACGGTGGGAGAAAGACGGTTGTCAGTGAGGAGTTTCATCATCCTGTCCCCAGGCGTGAAAAACACGTGGGAGCATCTTCATCCAGGACGAGAGGTCACAGCAGTGGTGGGGACCTCCTTGCCCGTGCCCACCTCCAGCAGGCCTGCCTTCAGGGTACTTTACCTGCACCAACCGTCTGTATTTACTCTGTCCCCTCCCTGCCCTTTCCCCCCTTTCCAAGGAACCACGCAGATTACGCTGACAGCACAGGGCAAACAGGCGTGTACCAGCCCTATTATTGCTTTGTTCCTGTGCAGCCCGGTCTGTTTGGTGGAAACAGAAGGCAGTCATTTTCCTCCTCTCACTGACTCTGCCCAGAGTCTCTCCAGCAACAAGGGATGTGCAAGGTGCTGCAGGATGAAGGGCACCCGCAGTGGCAGAGGACCTGGAGCAGCTCGCCCTGCCATGTCTGCAAGGCAGCCGGGACAGACCCACTTTGGCTGTGAGCCATCAGAGAGAGCTTGTGGTAGCTCTGAGCACCTCATCAAAGCTCACCACAAGGCAGGCTGAAGACTCAGGGGGCTTCTGACATTTGGATTTGTTAAGAAAAAGAGTATTTTCATCAATGGAGAAAAATCAGGGGTGAAATGGTGTTTGGGCAGACCTGCCTTTCAGGCCCTTCAGGCTGTTTGCAGTTACAGGGGGGCACTCACCCACTTGGCTCTGGAAGAGCCGAGCTACGCTGGGTCTAAACTCACTGGTGGGGTCTGATGAAGGACATGCTTCTTCCAAGAGCAGGGGATGAGATGGATGGCTCTAGCATCTCCCAGAGCCCTTGGTGAGGATGTTCTGTAACACAGTGGCTTGGCGGAGCAGTGTACAGACGCGCTGAGCTGCAGGTGCAGAGCAGCAGGAGTGGGGCCATGCAGAGAGGAGCAAGACTACTGGAGATCATGAATGAGACTCTCAGTGCCAATGTGCTGGGGTGGTGCACACCACAGGGAACAGAGCAGCTCGTCCCTCCCATTCTACTGTTCTCCCAGGCTACCTGCAAACTCAGCTCAGCATCATTGGTGCTGTCACCTCCTGGCAAAAATGTTCTTCATCCCACACACAGACAGCCCCATGTCCCCTCAGAGACCACTCATCCAACTGTCCATCTCAACACATGGCATCGTGCTGTCAGGCACAACTATCTTATTGTTGTCCAGACTTTCCAACTTCCTTCATCTCAGCCATGCCCCCGTGCTTGGGTCAAAGCAAATTGCATGGGGCAATTCTCCTCGCAAGAAATCACAAGGCCAGTGGACAATGTCATACAGACTGGGACCAGGCACAGCTCACCCTGCTGGGCTCCTCAGGAGGGTGGTGCTGGAGCAGGACACTGAAGCTCCCTGTAGAGGCAAGAAGGGAGTCAAACTCATCAACTGACATGGCAGGGGGATGGGGTGGTCCCAGCTGGCCCAGACGCTGCCCACTCACACGCCCTGGTGTTTTGGTGCTGCTGCCACCACTGTCCCCTCCAGCCATAGGATCAAACACAGCATCACCCTCATGTCTCCCTGTGTCCCTCCTGAATCATCCCCAGCATGCAGAGAGCTGTGGTGGGTACATGGGCACAGTGGATAGGAGGGGAAGCAGTTGCTGGGTGGCTTTGTAGTAGCCCTTGGCTGCAACAAAGTGGTCCTGGTCTAAAGGAACAGCTTAAAAAAGCCCCCAGATGTGGAAGACCTTTGGTGTGGTGCAATGCAGGATCAGAAACACTTCTGACTTTTGCCCGTTTTGTATCAGATGATTTTGAACTTGTTACTGAGGGGGCTGTCCCCATGGGCCCCAGCGTGTGGAGAGGCAGGTCTTAGGTGGGATGTGATTTTTATGCAGACTTGTCCAGAAGTTGGAGGGTTGAATGAAATATGTGGAAGAGGGGATATAGGAAGAAACCTCCCCTGGGTCATAGTGGAAAGCTCTGACTCTGATTGGTACCTCCAAGGAGACACCTGCAAAATCAGACATGCACTCATCTACTGAGAAACAGTGTCAACCCATCTGTGAATCCGAGCTGGAGAAGATAAATGTGCAGTTCCCAAGTAGTCTCCAGGGTGTTGTCTGCCCCCCAGTTTGGGGACAGCCAGGGTCCCATGCTGACTGGGAGTTCCTGAATGGAGAAAGGGAATGAAGAAGAGCATCTTGAAGAGTCTCACTGGGCAGCAATTCCCTGGGTGACAGAGCCAGCCCAAGGTCACTCCTGTACCACTGATGTGTCACCTTGCCCTAGTGAACTCTGCTGTTTTCTTCAGGCAGCTCCATGACGCACCCAGCTGAACTGCCATGAAATGAAACTAAAAATAGCTCCTCCTCCTTATAGGAAAACACCTGGCTGCCTTGCGCCAGGGCTGGAGGGTGCCGGGAGCCAGCACCCTGCCAAGAGCTGCGTCCCTCCTGGCAGGTGAGGAGCGCACCGAGGGCTCCCTCCTCCGAGCTGATGTGGGCACTGAGGAAAGACCTCATCCTCCTTCCCTGCGCTCCTGCCCCAAACCCTGCCTCGCTTCTGTTCATCCCTCGCTCAGGTCTGTCACCAGGCAGCATAGTTTTCCTCCAAGCCTCGGCAAGATGCAATGACATCTCTCCCTGAGCCTCACACGGGGACTGATGCCACCATCTCTCCAGTCTCGCCTTTGCAGAGGGAGCTGGAATCAGCACTGGGGATCCACTGGGGAGCAAGTTTGTCTTATCTGTTCTTCAGTTAAGCAGATGTAATTAAAATGGTGACAGTGCTTGGCTGGCCCAGTTGTCTGTGCCGACATCCCCATATCTGAGCACAGCGCTGTGCCCCCGTGCAAACCATATCTAGCTTTCCTCTTTCACATTTCAGCTTTCAGGTGTTTGTTGTCTGGCCCCCAGTTTGGGGTTTTTTTTTTTGAGATCTGAGTCTCCCCAAAGATGTTCACTAAGGAGAAAACTTGGCCCATTTTTTTATATGGGATGGGCCAAGGCCAGAGTAGTTGTGAACCCAGGGGTTGGTCCCCTGATCTTTCAGACTCCCTTTTGTCCTTGCAGCCAGAGCACCTGAAGCAATTGGCAGCCCACAGCAGTCCTGCGTGATCCTTGGGCTGTCACTGAGCTCCAGCTGAGCCATTGTCCCTCTGCAGTGTGCGGGCTCCACTATCATCAGTCTGTTACAAAAAATTGTAATCAAGAAAACTTTCCAAACCAGATAGTTTAGAAAGCCAACACTGGTTTATTGCAGTGCTGGGTGCATGGGGGATATCTCCTCCTAGCATGCACACCAAACAGGGTTTTTTGTGCCGTATTTATACACAAAACCTTCAGGGTTAGTAATTTTCCAAGTCCACCTCCTTCACAATGATTGGCTAGTAATTTACATATAATTATAATACTGCTGACACATTACTTCAACTATTATGCATGCTTAGGGGAAAGGCCTTCACCTGGGCAAGAGTCTTTTTGACATATGGGCATGATTTTTAGTACTATGATAAGGGTAGTTCAATTAAGGATACATGGATCTTGAGTTTTTTTGCCAAGTGGCAATAGAACATCCTTGAAACATCCTGATTAACTGCTTCTTCAAGGCCTAGTTATTCCAGGATGTCCTTGGTCCATGAATGCCAACTGTGTGCTCTTCTGGTTAGAAATGCAACTTACTGACATCTTGAACAAAGCAAACACATCATTCACATTTCTGAGTTAAACCTCCACAAGGCCAGTGATTGCTTCAAGGTGCTGGTCCCTCTGCACCCAGGACAGACCTCAGGCATTGCCACTCTGCTCCTGTAGAACCTCTTTAGAAATAACCAAACAATGCTCAAAAATCACAGCATTATGGAGAGTCAAAGAGCAGCACCTGGCTGCAGGAGGATCCCACAGAGAAAGGAGGGCACCAGGCCCAGATGCCAGCCCCTGCCTGCTGGGCCCTGGGCATGGTGCTGCTGGCAGGAGGCTGGCATGCCTGTGATTCCTGTGGCCTTCACTGATCAGCACTGTCACACACAGTGGAGGAATGGCTCAGATGATTCTGGGGCAGACATTCCTCCTCCTCCCCCTGGAAGGGTGGAGGACAACAGAAGTCTCCGCAGTTTAGCTGCAGTGGCCGAGCATCAAAGGCCAGCTGAGTACAATGTGATTTTTAGTGGAACAGGAGCGTTCCACTGCTGGCACACACGTCAGCAAATGCCCTGCTAGCTGTGATCCCATGCTCACCTGGAAGGGGTGGCCTCTGAGCTCCTGGACTCAAGTTTCCCTGCTCTAGCTCCAGTGGTATCAGGTATCCCAGCTCCCAGTGACACAGAGAGGGGCCCACATCCCCCTTCAGGACACCAGCCCAGAGGCTCTTCTGGTCAGGGAAGAGAAGGCGTGGAGCCAGATGGAGATGGCAATGAGGTCCCAGCTAGGGGGAAGCTGGTGCTTGGTGGCTGCAGTGGGGTGAGGCATCCCAACTCCTGCCACTGCCCCGGGCAGGACACGGACAGACTCCTTGAGGGCCCCATGTCTGGGGTAGCCGTGCTTCTTCAAGCCTGGCATGCACCCCCACGTGCTGCTTACGTGCCACAGGGCGTGTCCCCAGGGGGTCCTGGTGCCTCCAGTCTCACAGTCATGGGGAAGAGGTAACAGCCCAGGGACAAATAGCCAGTTGGGGAACAGGAGACTGGTCAGAGGAGGGGTGGTGGGTATGGAGAGAGATGATGGACATGATGGTGGGTGTGAGGACAGCTGATAGGTATGGGGAGGTCACAGGCACAGGTGATCAGGGACCTCAGTTCTGTTCAAACCCCTGTCCCAGGGGAGAAGTCAGTAGGAAAAGCAGCAACAAACTGTCAGAGAACTGGGTCAGCAGATCTGGCACCCTGATTTGTCAGGGATCAGCCACCCAGTCCTCCTCTCGCCCTCCTGGGCAGCACTGTCACCCCTCCAGCCCCGGAGTGGTGGTCAGGGGCATCCGGAGTCCGGGCTGGGTGTGGTGGGGGGAGGGACACACGGTGCCCAGTGCCAGACCTTGGGCATCCTTAGTGCCTCCTGCTCAGAGGCTGGGGGAGAGCCCGAGTGGGAAGAGCTGAGCTCGGCGGCCTGTCATCAGCGCCAAGCAGTGGCGTCCTGCAGCTCTCTTGTGCTGGGGGGGATGCTGGGGGGATGTTGAGGGGACGCTCAAGGTGATGCTGGGCTATATTGGGGAAGATGCTGGAGGGATGTTGGGGGGGATGCTCG
>NW_010274649.1:11475-22637 GCF_000690775.1 Eurypyga helias | reverse complement strand
TCCTGGCTGAACCCAGCACAGTCTTCCTTTACAGCGTCTATTCTGCTGTGCTTATCTTTGCTAGTATTAAGGCTTTTACTTCCAAAACTCTGCGGAAAGGTTTCGTGTTAAAATGAGTAGCATAGCGAGGTTGGGGAGTGATTTGGAAGACTGGCTACTCCCAGTTACTCGAAATCAAATGCAGTGATGAGTACAGCATATGTCACAAACAGAAATTGATACCGATTTGACTATTTGTAATTGCTTTAGGCCAAATGAAGAGAAAATGGGAAGAAACAGTGAAGAAAATAGAAGAACTAGCATCTCACTATGAAAGAAACCCTCTTCCTACAGTTTATAGACCGAAGCTATCCAAACCCTTTCTGCCATCCTCTGTTTGGAAAATATTTTGTCGACAGGCTGAAGCTTTCAGTTATGTAAAAACCTGTAAAGAGGTAAATTATTTGTTGTTAGGTGAATGTCTCTACTCTTTAGGTGCTTTCAAGGTTGAACGTCACTTAAAAGCTTGGTTGACAGTAGCATCTTTATCAAATTGCAAGATTTTTTCTTTTTTTTTTTTTTGCTTCTTCCCAATCCTGAAACAGCAAGTTTTTTTGGTTTTTATCTTTGTAGGAGGTCACGCTATACTGGAGGTAGCTCTAAATACTAGTTCTAACGTATTAATTGTGATATTAATTAATTAATATGTGATGTTTAACTCTACCAGTAGCGGTGGGTTTTGGCAACGTGTAGTGCTCACCTTCTGAAGATGAGCAAGCTGTCAGGGTCAGCAGGAGAATGGGAAGGTAGTGAGAGTTGACTAGGAAGACAGAGGAGGCAAAAAGAGGAAAAACAAGGGGCAGAGGCAAAATAAAAACAATACAACTCTCCAGTGGCATCTGAGTAGCAAGTTCAGATGATAAGAAGTGATGAGCCAAATAGATGTTATGCAAAATATATCCTCTCTTTTCGGTTTCATGCTTTTCAAACTGATCGCTGCTTTTAAAGAAGGTTCCGTGCTTCTCCACGCCGGTTCTCTCCATGCCGGTTTAGGTGTTTAAGTAATCCTGACAGTCTGTCTTCCAACATGCATTCTCGCTGGCCTGGCAGTAGTTTTTTTTCATGTTTTCTTTTCAGATTTCTGTTTTTGGATTTAACAAATATAGAGTCTAAAGCATATTTACTATAAAGCCATATGCTGCCATCGTGTCCAGAAGGCTGTTCCTTTGAGGACATTGTTCCTTCTCCTGTTAGATGCACTTGCTGCTGATCAGGAAAAAGAAGGCTTTACAGAGAAAACAAGGTTTACATTAATGCACAGCAAAGAAAAGCTTCAAATTTTTACTTACGTAGCTGAAATCAGAATGATGTTCTTAATTAAAACCAGATGCTACTTAGCTTGAAAAAGTATAAGCAACCTATTTATAGTTTTCTAGTAGTTACTGACCTTTGTCCAAAGAAATGATTGTGCAAGAGGAACTTCTGAAGACTTTAACTGGTTCTCTGAATAATAAAACTTCAATGTTTTCATTTCAAAAGGATGTTCATGTATTTGCCTTGGAGAAGAGCTCACAAAGTGGACAGAGGTTTTACCTGGTGACAACATATAAAGAGCTTTGGTTTTATTACACGTGAGTATTTGAAAAGGTACCCTCTATGTTACCATAAGATAGAAGTATACTGGATATACTGCTGTGTAGTAATAGCTGTTACTGGGTCGCTATCCCCCGTAGCTCTGCTGCTCTGACTGGCACAGAGCTGTAATGCGTTGCCTGAGGTTCGATCTTGGTCATGGGGAAAATCTTCACGAGGACAAGCCAATCCATGGTGGATTTCAACTTTCCTTTGAGTCGCAGACTGCTGTTATTTCCTGGGAATTAAGGACCCTGTCTACTGAACTTAAATCTAATAGCAGTAGTTCTGCTTTTGCCCTCAGCTTTCCTCAGAGGGTCGTACCAACATGTGGCGCAAGCATATTTCTACGATTAGTCATATGTCAATTTAAATGGGCATTAATATGTTATGTCTCCTTACCAATTTATGATTCTGTATTTGTGCGATGTAGTTTCAAGTATTGGCAACTTGATCATGCACTGAACTCTTTTCTTGATTTTTTTTTGTTTGTTTTACAATAAAACATTTGGTTATGTAGTAAAATAAATCTAATAGTCAATTTTCCTATGAAAAGTAAGCTTGACTTTTTTTTCTCAATTTGAAAATGAGATTAATTTTTAACTTAGTTGGAAAAAGGTCTGTGCATCTCATTTTTAGTTCTTAAGACATACGAATGGTGACATATGAAACTCGTTAGTTTCCATCAGTCCTTAAATTCTCAATAGCATTTCTGCTGACAGTACGTATTGTAGGACTTGGGAGGGGATAGGGAGACTACTTTACAAACTTAAATTTTAGGCCAGACAAATATCTGTGTTGATAAGTGATGTGGAAGTTGGTTACAGATTTTTCAGAGCATTATTGTGCTGCTATTTTTTTTTAGTATCAGTGGTGGATTGAAAAATAAAAGAACGTTCAGGAGTTGTGGGATCCTTGTTTGCAACTGATAAGCATATATAATGTTTACTGTGAGAGGCTGTGGTTTTATTTTTCCTTAGGAAAGGTTATAAAACAAGCCTTATGCATTGCTATGAAGTCATTCCTGAAAAAGATGCTTGCAAGCTTTATTTTGATTTGGAGTTCTACAAGCCAGCAAATCCTGGTGCAGATGGCAAGAGTATGGTTGCGAAGTTAATTGAGGTAAACTGGAGCATGTTGTAGATTTAATAGGAATTTGTTGTTGATTTGATATGAAACCACTTTACCTTGATTATTCTGTAGCAAAATGAAAGCAAACTGTAGACTTAGTGGCTATTTTTAATGAAGTACTAAGTACTGCATTAATTAAAGCAAAGGTTCTCTTTTGTAAGTGAAAGGAAAAAATAGGGAACGATGGTTGTTGGAATGCTTGTGTTCACTGTAGGTTTACTGATACGATGAGTTTGCTTTTACAGATTGTTTTATGTGCTGTGCCACTTCAAGGCTGCGAAATTGAAGGAATGTGTGGGTATTCTTTAGAGTAACATTCATAAAAGTTCCATTCAGATATTCCTCAGTTCGTTTCCTTTGCCAGCTGGTGCAGTCATGTATCAAGGCCTAGAGAAATCCCTCCTGATTGTAGGTGTCTTCAGATGGCAGTTCGTTACAGTTCAGTTAAATGATGATGTAGAGAACATGAGGGGACTGCACTTAGCGATTTGGTACCTGAAGTTAAATATCTTTGCTCATTATCAATTTTATTAAATAGTGCAAATTTCCATTTATTGCAAATTTGTTTGGAAAATGAGCTCCACTGCATATTCAGTATGACAGAGGTAAAAAATGCAGCTGTGCTTTAGAGAAATGTCTTCCGTTCCAATAAAATCTCTTTGTGAGGGGCCATTTATTTGTGAGTCTTCTGATGTCCCTAGCTAGGAAGGAAAGAAAGAAAAAGATGATTGAGGTCGTTCCTTTGTAAAGAACCCTTCACGGATACAGAATCCAGAGGGGTTTGCTCTGAGATCTAGGGATTCCTCAGGTCAGGAAGACAACTTTGGATTTGCTGGTGAGGGATCAGTGGTACAAAAACCTAAGCTTCCAGACCCTCAGAGGTTGAGTCGCAGTCCTAAACATGAATAATCCCAACCCAAGAAGGTTTTCAGAGCTATTTTAGAGCCGGGCATCTCATGTTTTCTGCTTAGTTAGGTTTGTTGGGTCATACCAATGAATTAGCTAAGTCATAACAGCGAATTAGCATACCAGCCCTCTATATTTGGGCAGCCTCTCTCTGCCATTCTAGGTAAGCCTGCATGACAAACATTGTCACTGTGGGTGTGAACTGCTTTTCGGGGGGGTTGGGGTGGAAAACAACAGAAGATAAAGTCACTAAATTAGACTTTGACCTGAAAAACTGCTCTGTTTATCACTGTTAGTATATTCAGTGACTTGCTTCTTTCGGGAAATACAGTCCACGTCAAATATTTTTAAAATTTGCTATGTTAACAGTTAGTTTGAATTAAATTGTATGATGAAAATGAGAAGGAAAGGTTGAAATAATATGTAGAATCACATTTGTGTTAGGTTTTATAGACACCACTGTTAAAAAAGCTAGAAAACAAATTGCCTAATTAATGTTTATAATTTCAGCTCGTCAGCCAAAAATTAAAAGAACTTTATGATGTAAATTGTTCAGCCAAAGACGTCCTGAATTTAGATTCCAGTACTGATGAAAAATTTAGTCGACACTTAATATTTCTGCCCCAGAAGGCTGTGTTTAAGGATAACATTCATGTTGGTAAGTGTGTTCTTTTCTCTTACACATAGAAATAAAAGGTGAGGTTTTGGCTTTGTGCTGTGCCATCTCACATTTGAATATTTATTTTAATGGAGTTACATGTGGAAATGAATTTGTATTCCCAGCAGAAATTACTACCTATTTCTGTTTCATTAAGCCTTGTTATTTCTCAACTGATGCTTCTACTTCCTTTTTCTATAATTAGCATTTGTGTTTGCAAAAATGAAATGTCTTTTGTGCCCGTGTTTTTGTTTTTTTTTTTTTACGAAACTCCTGGCGAGGCTGGCTTTTGGCTTGAACATCATTTTACACTATGGCTACGACTCCTTAATTTTCAGGTTTGTGTTAGTCTTAACAATTGAAGCTTAAGGTGCTGCTAGCGGTGAGCGTTAAGGAAGGTTAATGTTGAAATCCGTCATTTCCCCTTCACGTGTCTGTGTTGTGTACGGTAAAGCAGGCGTACAGGCACGCACCGAACAACGAGGGTGCAGCAGAAGAGCAGCTGGGTGTTTTTCTGAGTGAAGCAGGAACTGATGGAAAACAGCTTGCGCAGTGGTGGAACTAAAACCTGTATCGACCTACAGATGCAGAAGTTGGGGTTATTTAACGTTGCACCTGCAGCCTTGGTTTTGTCATTTCTTCATTTTTGAGTGTTTGAGTGTGTAAACTTTGCTCCTTGTTGCATGTGCTTCAAACAAACAAATATGATGAGGGAGAGCAAGCAGAAATGCTGTTAGAGAGTCTCATCTTAATAATCTCACAGGTTTTTAGAAGGGATGAAATTTAAATTTGTGACAGTTAGCTCTAACATTTGTGTTTGGGAGGAACTGTGACAAGAGCAGCAGACTCGCACGTATCAGGGAGAAGAAAAACTGTCTGCTTTTACTGGGTTTCCACTGTAGGAAGAGTTGAGGGTGTTGAGTTCATCATTTTGGTCCCACTTAGGTTCCTGCTTTTGTTCCGCTCTCTGTGTGGTCACAATCTGTCTTCATGCCCAATCTTTCTTTTCCTTTCTCGCCCTTAGCTTTCTCTAGCTCTGCACCTTCCCTTATGCCAGTCTTGAGTAAAGCTTATACTGTGTTTCTTCTCTTTTTCATACCTCTTGTGTTTTTTAAGTAGCTTCTTTCTTGTGTGTGTCCTAGCAGGGGATTGTAGAGAGCACAGGGAAGATGTGCTCGTTGCTTTTGGTGCTTAGTGACAGCACGGTGATGCTGTCATCAATGACACAGTGCTGGGCTTCTTTGAATCTTCTATTACTGCCATTTTTAGTTCAAAAGTATAGTCTTTAACTCCTCTGCCACTATAAAACTCTTAAGTAATACATGGATGATAAGTAATTTGGGATGAGAGGAATTTTAGCCTGTGATCTTGATAGCTAAATTACATTAGTCAGTTCTTCAGTAGGAGCTTGAACTGTTTATTCCAGTCTATTAGTTATGTGTTCTGTGTCTCCGCTGTGACGTGACTTGGACATAGTTACTGCCAGACCTAAAATATATTTAGAGATTGTGTATTCACGTTCTGCCTTCGCCTTTTAAGTCATCATAAAACCTGATTTTTTTAATAATTGAGATATGTAAATGTCAGTGTTGAATTTGTGCATATTACCAATAATATTGCATTCTTGACTTTTCGTTAATGCGTTTTAGTAACCTGCTTGCCAAACCTGGCTTGAAGTGTAATGCTTTTGCACTTTGTGCAAAATACTCTGCTGTAGTAAGTAACTAAAACCGCAAGTAACTTCACCATTTGACAGAACCTGTGTGGAAATGTAGATATCCTTTGAGGTGACAGAAAGATTTTGTCTACTGTTAAACTTAAAGGGGTTAATACATTTTTTTCAGACACATTCAAGTGTTGTCTTTTTTAAAAAAATCATCATTGTGGTGTTCTGTCTAATTAAAATTACTTTAAGGTAAGATAGTGGTATTTATGTGGGATAAACTAGAATAGGAACTGTTACGTGTTGGGTGATAATGTTGTGTAAGCATTTTATGACAGGAATCACGCACAAAGTGCATGGGCTTAATTAAATACTATTTAAAATATTTAGTCCATAATATTTGCAATTAGTTAGGATTAAAATACAGGGACTGAGTTGATAGCTCAGGTAGGAAAGTGCAGGAGAACCAGTAGATCCGCAGGAAAGCTGGGGAGATCAATGAATTTACATTGATCCATACGGTTGACAAATCCCAAATATAAGAACACAAAACAGAGTCAAGGATCCAAAGTGTGGAATGCATGGTTTGGCTACCACATCTGACCAGTTAGAAGAAACGGGAAGAGAGAAAATGAAAGGGTGTGTGAGTGATAAAGAACTAGCTCCCAAAATAACCCTTCACTGACAAAGCCCTTGCTCTTCTGACACCAGAGTGATGGTTGCTTAATTACACACACACGGAAAGAGAAGTGGGTAACCAGGATTTTCAAAGATACTTGAACTTTTATCGTAATTGAAATGGACTTCAGTTCTGAAATAGGTACGTTTTCTCCCTGACCTGAAGATCCAAGAAACTGTCGCTGTAAACCTCGGAAATGCCATGTGTGTGTGCGAACACAGGCAGTTAAAATGCTGTGACAGTGAGGCACTTGTCTGCCTAGCAGTCCGTGATTCAGTAGGAGGATGGTGATGGCAATGCTTGATATACTGAGTCATTCTGCTGATCCGTAGCACAGGGAGACCTCTGTTTCCTATTGTTTCACATTCCCCACGGAAGCGTCGGCCAGCCACTGCAGAATCCTCCTTGCTGGTATTCCCTTCCACTTGGTAGTTTTTCCTCCACACCTGTATTTATTCTCTTCTTTCTCCCTACAAGTAGCTTGGCCATGGTTTTTGTTTGCCTGTCTCTATTTGGGTACCGTCTAGCAGAGCCTGGAGTAGAGTGGGAGCTGGATTACGAGACGGGGGATTAGAAAATCCATTGTAAAATACTTAGGTAAAGGTAATTTTCTGTTTGAGGAAGGTCAAACTGTTACCTCAGTTAATGTACTGTGAAGCTGCGAGTAAACCCTTGGCATTATTCTGAGGGTGAAATTAGGGAAAGGAGTAGTGAGAGGGACAGTCACAAGCTCTTCAGAATCCTGAACCTGAGCGCCAACCCACTTCTTTCTGTTCTCGGCACTAAAATTGCCAAGGGGACGATTGAGGCTGTGTGATACAATTAACACACGCACCATTGTCTATTACTCTGTGGTGTTAGTTGTTTTAACGTTCAGTAGAGATTCTCCCCAAGCGTGGCTTTCTTGGTTACTAACCAGAGCTGTTTTGTGCAGTGGGCTGGTCCATAACATTGTAAAAAAAAATATGCAGGAGGGGAAAAAGAACCCCCAAACTCCAACCACTTCCCTCTTGGCTGTTCTGAAGAATGTTTGCACGGGAACTATGAAGTTCTTTCTTGACTCAGAAATGACGTTATCTGTTTTGGGGTTGGTTTGCTTTTAAGGGAACTTTGTGAGAACCATCATGCAGCCTGCCGTAAGGTTAATGGAGAGGAAAGCTGCTGTTGTGATTCCAGAAGGAGGAGCGGGATGTGTTTTCCAGCGTTCTGCAGAGGCAGTCGGGTTAGATGGGTCCCTTGCCAACCTTGCGGCCATCCCCGATGCTTCCAAAGGCTGGCCGGCTCACAAAACAGAGGACACGGCGACATCGCACCAGGGAGAAAATTTGGATTTTTCCTTTCTAGTCGTAAATAATAAAGACGGAGACGAGCAACTTTTTGTGGATCTAGGTAACTATAAGTGCTTTTGGGGCCTCTTTTGGGTCTGCAACAAAGGTTGAGAAATGAGCCGTTCCTTAATCTTTGATTACGGGCAGTAAGAACGACAGTGTTCTTGCTGCTGTCCCTGCAGTCAGCGTCGAAACCAAATAGGAGACGTGCTGAGACTGTCATTGGAAATGCAGTACGTTAAAGGTTCTCGGCCCGTGGAACTTCTTGTGTTGCTGCATTTAACTCTTCTGTTCTGAAGGCTGAAGGAACTCTTGCCACGCAAGATTCTCTGATTAGTTTTGTCCCTAAGGCCTTTGTGCTCCTTTGGATTAAAAGGGGATAGCATATATTGCTTTTTTGTCGTTTCAGTTGAATTAGAAGCTGCTTAATTATGGAACAGGTTTTACAGGCATGGCCTTCCGTATCGTTCCACATGTATGAATTGAGCCTTCTTCCCCGGTTTGGAATGGCAGCTGTTAGATTTTAATGACAGAATAATGTTGGGATGGGCACTTCACGCCCCAGCTGGGCTCTGCTATTCAAAACCTCCATCCAGAGCACAACACCCACAAGTCAAACTCAAGTTTGAAAGTTCCACCCTTCTCCATCCCCCTATCTGGTTTCTCTGCCTTTCGCCCTGACGCAGTGAAACGAAAAGAGCTTAGCATGCTTCTGTACAGCAGTGTGTTAACGTATGTGAGGGTGCTCTCCCAAAAACCAGCCACCCTCAGTAGTTACGTTAACAGACATCACCTCAAAGCTGGCAAGCTAAAATCAAAATAGCTGGAATACTGAACTGCATCACGAGGCTGCAGTGATAGAAAGCCACGTGGCATTCTTCTTGTACGAGTTCTTCAAGTTCCTTTACCTTCATGAAAATGAAACGCAACCCACAAATAAAGCACCCACCGCCTCAATAAATCCTTGGACAGATGAGGTGATGTGTAAGATACCTGTTCATTGGGTTTGTTGTTTATTGTTGAGATTGGCATTCCATTTTCCCGACACGTGCTTCAGACAAGTGATGGCTGGTGCGCAGAAAACAAGGTTTGATGAAGCCCTTTCCCGTTAAAATAATTGTGCAGCTTCTTATGCTCAGTTGTATTTGACAAAGTTAACATGAAAGCACCAGTTTCTAATCCTGAAGGGAAACATTTAGCAATGCTAATGTCAGGATGATTAAAATGCCCTATGTAGGGGTGTTGAGTGTTCGTCTTAATTGTTCTATAACGTAAAAATGTGCATGTGTGTGCGATCTTGTGTTGTCGCGTTTCTTCTATGGGATGTGAGCCAAAGTCCGTTCCTTCGACCCTTAGCTGGGCCTAAGGAAAATGGTTTAATTGGCAAGTACTGAGTATCCCAAATCCCAGCCAGCATTGTTATGTTAAGATATACTTGTTTTCCTGTAGGAGTTTATACAAAGAACAGAAATTTCCGGATGTATAAATCATCAAAAGCAGGAAAGAACGTGATTCTGAAGATAGCAGAGGATAATAAGTTTGTCCCTAACTGTGAAGAGAACGTTTCCTTGGAAGAAGCGTATTTTCTTTCCTCATTGATCTGCAACATTGGGTAACTGTTTAATTCTGGTGGAATTTAAAATATTTAAAATGTTTTAAAATAGGTATTTTAGTCATTTCTCTACTGCAGCCATTACAAATAACTACTATCGATGGCCAGTTATTCCGTGAACATTGCTACAGTGTAATTTAGGAGTTTTTGGTAGAATCCCTTGTTTTTGAAGAAAAAATTGACTCCTGTTTTGGAGACCTTATTGAAGACCTTATAGCACCTTCCAGTGCCTGAAGGGGCTACAAGGAAGCTGGGAGGGACTTTTTACAAGGGCCTGTAGTGACAGGACAAGGGGTAACAGGTTTAAATTGAAAGTGGGGAGGTTTAGATTGGATATCGGGAAGAAGTTCTTCCTGGAGAGGGTGGGGAGGCACTGGGACAGGTTGCCCAGAGAAGCTGTGGATGCCCCATCCCTGGAAGTGTTCAAGGCCAGGCGGGATGAGGCTTTGAGCAACCTGGTCTAGTGGAAGGTGTCCCTGCCCATGGCAGGGGGGGTGGAACTGGGTGGTCTTTAAGGTCCCTTCCCGCCCAAACCGTTCTATGAGTCTATGATTTTGGGGTTTGTTTTGGCTTGGTTTTTGACCTGCCCTCAAACAGCTGGCTCCCGGGGTGTTTGCCAGGAACCGAACATTGGCATCCAGAGGAAGAAGCTCTGTCCTCAGTCAAGTCAGAGGAAACCCTCAGAAAGGGAGGAAAGTGCTGCAGGGAGAGCCAGAGGCAGCACAGGGGGGGATCACGGCGAGGCACCTCTGGGGCCGTCTGCCCCAACCCCCGCTCGAGCAGGGCCACTGCCTTGTGTGAGGTCAGGGTACGTCGCACCACGCTACCTTACGCTGGAAGACGCGCACCTTTTCCCTTTGTCTTCTCTCTCCTTCAGAGCTGGGGGTGACATAAAAGTTCTGGCATCTGGCTCCCCAGAGGAGAGAAAAACATCAGCTTCCTTCAGCAGCAGAACTTCCAGAAGCAGCAGAGGTACCTCAAGCCTTTTCTACCACCTTTTCTACCCCAGCTACTCCTGAGTGAGACGTGCTGCGGCCCGCGCGCCCGTAGCCGCCGGGAGAGCCTGCCTTCAGCTGGCCTTCTGCGGGAGGATGCTCCGCAGTGCCCGGGGCCGTTCACCCTCCTCCCTGCTCCCACCGCAGTCACGTTTTGTCCCGGTTCCCTCTGTCCCTGAGGCGGGAGGGGTGGGGGGATGCAGTTTAAAGACCTACAGGCAATCGCCACTGGATCTTTCCCTGGTTTTATCTAAGGATCTGGTGCGAGTCATGTACGTTTTCTGCCTGTGGTCTGTGTGATGTGTAACAGTTAGGGTGACAAACCAGTAACGGTACAGATCCCTGCTCTTTGTTTTGGCAGATTCCACAGAAGGTTATCGGGATTCACCATATCCAGAAATCGATTATTTTGTCTGTTCTTTGATTAATAAAGATGGGGTGCAAGGAGGTAAAGACCACTCTTACTTACAAATTACTATTCCCCAGCTGTATTTTTAAAGAGTTAATTAATTTATGTTTCTGTTCCCCCAGGAATACGGCAATGGAATTATTTCTCTCAGGAAGAATTACTTGTATACG
>NW_010274649.1:0-11450 GCF_000690775.1 Eurypyga helias | reverse complement strand
GAAGAGCTCACAAAAGTAACAACATAATGTATGTTCTTTACCTATTCTCTTAAAAAACAGCTTGCTTGCTTTTCCTGCTCAACTCTTACTCTGGAAGAATGCTGAAAAGCGTATGGCTAGGGTCAGCACCTGTTACGTTTTCTGCTCTCTCGCTCTGTGGGGATACAATGCTCCCCTCCTTAAATTTGCTTTGTGATAACTGAATTTGTATTTTGTGATATTTCTGTGAAATAATCTTTATGCGGTTTAAAACACGTACCGCCTACGGATGCTGCCATACGGGTCCGGGTACGTTACCGCTATGAAGTGGGACTGCGCACGGATGCTGCCTAGCCCAGAACCTGAACAATCAGAAATAAGAGAAACAGAGCACTTTGGTATCAATCTGCAGTGTGTCTTAGGTTATATTCCTGTTACAAAAATGACAAAGGTAACTCCTCTGAAATATCACTTTTGAACGTTAGTCTTCAATATATTTTTAACTTCAGAAGCCTGGAGTTTATTGAAAAAGTAAGACTGTACAAAAAAATATGTAATGAGGGTGTGAAAGCACTAACTCTCAACGGGGACAAGCAAAACCTGCTCATTCCATGTCAAAGTTTCACGCTGTGTGTGCTCACTTGTATCCTGTTACTAAAAACTTACTTCCTTCTTAGGATTCTGGTAGATCTGAAGAAAGAGGTCTGGTATCAGAAGTGTCACGATCCCGTCTGCAGAGAGAAAAACTTCAGGTCACCAAGTACGTACCCTGTGATTCCAAAGCGATTGTACTTAAGGCTTCTAGGAATGGTAACGTGACTTAACGCCATCTGTTTGATTCAGGTTTCCCATTGCCGCCTCGGATATGTCTCCCTTTTCTCTTCAGAGAGGTATGGTTTTCGCCTGTCGATACGCTCAAGTTCTCGTGAGTAAAGCTGTCCCTGGAAGCCAGTGAAAGTCACCGCCAGCGCGGGCAGCCCCGCTGCTAGGGAACAGCTGCCCAGAGCTGTGTGGGGCTGCTAACTCCCTCTCCTCATTTCTCAGTTCTCCAGCTGCAGATCTAGCACAAAACCCGTCCGCGCTGACAAACCTAGGTTACTGAACGGCCTGACGGTACCTGGGACTAAAGACGCTCCTCCGTCTTGGTCTGAAGCGCCGCTCCCCACACATAAACCACGTGACCCCGCTGCAGGTGCAAAAGGGAAACGCTGCCCCGGTCAGGCTCCGCTCCGCGTGTCTGACGTCACGCTGGGCCGGCTCCCGGGGAAGTGCTCCTGCAGCACTGAGCTCATCAACAGCTATCAGTGTCACTGCACAGAAAGCGTAACCTAAACGCACTTTCAGAGCCTGACAGTACCTTTCAGCAGGCACTAAAATCAGCTTTAGCCTTATCTCATTTTAAGCTGTATACAACCAAATACTTGTGGTTTGCCAGGAAACCAGCAAATTTCTATCCCTATGAAAATAGGTTTTTCTGCAGAGTAACGTGGCTCTAACTTCACCTGGGGGAAAGTCTGCCTCGTTGGCCAGCTTTCTGCAGTGCCCACTTCCTGTGGCAGCACAAGCGTCAGACTTTCAGCTCAGAGCAGTTGAAGACCCATTTTTGTGTGGAGTAAGTAAGTAATAGTCTTGTTTCCAAAAGGAAGAAGATACAGCAGTGGATGAAAGGGGGAGCACAGAAGAGGAAGTAAAAGCACATTCTAATGTGGCAGAGTTGTCAAAAAGCTCATCTGCAGACTTCCTGGTGTCAGACGGTGAGTGGGACAGTGCAAGCGATGATGCCCGTTTCCTAGAAGCTACTGAAGATGTGGAACTAGCTGAAGCGGCAAATGACAGCCTGAATTATGCCACAGAAGAAATCCCTGATGAAGTCCTTTTGGAAGCCTTAAGGAAACGGGACGCTTGTAGTAAAGGCAGCAGCTAACCACAGGCCTGGCGAGATGACAGACGGCTGGCAACAGAACGGCTTTAGCAGCACACACCTATCGCGTGCCCTCTGCGAAAGCTACGGCGGTGGAGTTTACGGTGCCCTGCCAGAGCTGAGAGACGAAAAACCCGAGTATCCTCACAACGGGATGATCTGCCACAAGCACGAGGAGACGGAAAACTCGCCGTGAGTGCTGCTCCAACGCCCGCTGCTGTGCTGTTTGTTTTGTTAGCAGTATGTCCAAGTTCTACTGATAAGCCAAGAAAAATAGCTTCTTTTACTTTCAGAAACGGAGGTTATTTATTTCAGATACAAATTTAATAAAAAGATTTCTCTATCAACAGTTTAACCACTGTCTGTGTGTGTTCTTTCTGAAGGCTATATGGCTTTCGGGATCGCAGCACTAGCCCAAGATCGAAACCCAACATTGTTAACAGCACAGAAGAGTGCTACTACTGCCATTGCTCTTTCATTAGTTTCACTGGCACTCAGCAAGTTCTCACACAGACTCCTGGACAACAGAAAGATGCAGTCTGATTATAGAAAGGCTGAAGCAAAATACAGCAACAACAATTAACCAAGCTTTAAGCACCGAGCATTCTAACAATCGTTCCTAACGAGTGTCAGAAAGTCTCTTACTAAACAATTAATGTTTATCTGATAACTTCTTTCTTTGGACGTCCAGAGCCTGTTGCAGTTTCCTATTAATATTCTGAAAGTGTCTTTCTGCTCCCAGAATTCTCCGCGACTCCACCAGCAGAGCAGGTAGGCTGGAAGTTCCATACTGTTGTTAAGGAAATAAAACGACACGGCATCATTTTTAACGCTTGGAAAAATCACTTTCATACCTGCATTTATCTTTGCTCTGTCTGAAATAATGCAGTATGATTTTTTTTCTTTTTGGAGGTGAACCCCCCACATTAGAGCACCTCCTGAAAGGGTAGGATTTCCTTGCGCGTGGCAGGGACGTAGCGCTGTTTGGCAGAAAACACCACACCGGGTTACGAGCCGCAGTAAAAGGGGGACACTGGAGTACAGCAGTGATTCTCAAGTTGCTTCCACAGAGACAATTAATAAAATACTGCTATTCAAGGTACATTAAACATTAATAGAAGTGCCCATCAGCCCAGGAAAGAAAAAGGGGGAGGAGCTGATCAGAAACTCATGTGAAATAGTACTTACTACCGCTTTTTCTTTTGGGTTTTCTTCTCTATAATCCCAACAGTCTTGCTGTAGCTCCTTCAAATCAGTGAGTAACTCGGTTGCCTGTCTCAAGGAAGATTTCCTTTCCTGGACCGTGGCATATTCTGTCTGTAGTTGTATCAGCTGCGATTCAGCTCTGAAAAATCAAAGCTTTGGTGACTCTCTGCCTGTTTACTTCGCAGGTAACTACAAACACACTTCCTCTGACAAAGACTTACGGGAAAGGTTGGTCAGAAATACAAGGTATCGGGTAAGTGTAGCATCCTGTTTGAGTAACTAGCACACAACTGAAACAGGAGCGTGGGTCCAAATCCACAAAAAACACCCCAAACTTGTTTTCCCTGCAGCGGTGAAAGACTCTCTCCCACCCCAAGCCCACAAAAGCCCTCTGTCCTACCTTGTGCATCTGCGATTCTGTCACCTTTGCAACCACAGTTGCAACGCAAGTGGTTTTGTTACGAGCATCTGAGCCCCGAAGTGCCACCCCACTAACTGCTCAGCTAAGGGAGCTTGCAAGAATGACTTTCTAGGCAACTGAACTATGGACAGGAGAGGTTATCCCGAGCTTCTGTAACAGAAAGGGGTTCAGAAGTGGAGTTTCAGCAAAAGAAAGTGAAAGAACAACAGTGTTCCTTTCGCTTCCGAGTTATGAAATACCAGACTCCCAAGTTCTTCAGTCTGTTGGCATGTGCCATGAGGAACGTACCGAATCAGCTCTCCTCTGACTTGCAGGAGTCGCTCCCTTTTCTTTCTGATGTCTGTTATTAACTGAAACAAAGAGCGAGGAGAGTCTTTCTGTAGCTTCAGAGGCAAACAACTCAAATTTCACTGCCTTCTCTTCTTTGAAGTTTTGTGTTTCTGATTCTGGATGGGGAAGATTCACAGCCACCAGACCGTGCAGACTGCCATACCTTACAGGTGTATTTTAAACACTTTAAAGCTCTTGAAAACATCAAACACACATCTCCAGCCAAAATTTCTCTCAGGGAACACAGGGTTTACCAACATACAAAAGGCATTTGTGATATTCTGAACTCCAGCATACCCAGCTCTAGCAGGTTTTTG
The DNA here is from genome assembly GCF_000690775.1 of Eurypyga helias. Taxonomy (NCBI): domain Eukaryota; kingdom Metazoa; phylum Chordata; class Aves; order Eurypygiformes; family Eurypygidae; genus Eurypyga; species Eurypyga helias. The sequence goes on along the minus strand of NW_010274649.1, from coordinate 7,276 downwards.
TTTGTTTCTGTTCCCAAAATGCAGATTAATACAAACGTTTGCACAGTATGACTGCTGTAACTAAGGCATAATTAAGAGCTTATTAAAGAAAGCTTAATTAAAATATCCGTTTTATAAAGTAATCCCCCAAACTAATCATAAATTTAGCAACTTGCAAGTTGGATTTGAAACAAATGTCTAAGAGGCAAAACAAAGATAACTCCGAGCGGCTGTGAATGTCAGGTGGTTATTAGGATTTTCATTGTACACGCAGAGCAGCTCACCACATCCCCTCAGACTGACGAGACTTGAGCACACGAATCGCTGCCTCCCAGCACGAGCTTCCAGCGGACTGTTAAGAGCCCTGCTGTCACTGGCGAGGTTACTCGGGGGGGACAGCGCCTGGCCCGCTCCTGAACGTCTCTGCTGCGGGGCGTTCACCCCTCCCAGCGCGACCGCTGCCGTGGCTTTCTGCTCCCACACTAGTTCCTCCTCCTGTTCACACTCTTGCGCTTTCAGTCACTGCTTGCTCTGCACAAACAGATCAACTGCCCGCCTCCAGCCAAGCATTTTGCCTGTCTTTAGGGAAGGCAGCTCCCTTAGATTTCCTTCCTCTAAACTAAGCGATCCGATTCTTTCCTCAAAGGTCACCATCTTCACTCCTCTCCGGAGTTTTATGTTCATCTCTGTTTCTGGAAGGTTAGCTCTCACTATTTAATGGGCTCGTCAGAGGCCGCACGGGTGCTCATTAAGGAGAGAGTCGTTCACGCGCGTAGGTCCCACCGTGCATCTCTTCTCGTCACGCCAGGAGGGCGGTGTACGCATGGAGTGTGCCATCTGTCACATTTACCCAAATCTTTTTCAAAACCACTTCTGGTGGTTCCCCATCCTCTGTCTGTGCCGCTGATTCTGTAGTACCGTACGCTTCTTGCCTGAATCGTTCCTTCTAGTCAACTTCTTCACGTGTCAGTGCCCACCTCTGGGCGCTGCACAAGCTAGTGATGTCTGTGTGCTTACCTTAGCATTTTTTTTCTTCGTATTCTTTAATTCCTGGACGTCCACTATCTACAGAGGGAAAGAAGAATTACAGACTGACTTTTTACAAGGGCCTGTAGTGACAGGACAAGGGGTAACGGGTTTAAATTGGAAGTGGGGAGGGTTAGATTGGATATCAGGAAGAAGTTCTTCCTGGAGAGGGGGGGGAGGCACTGGGACAGGTTGCCCGGAGAAGCTGTGGATGCCCCATCCCCGGAAGTGTTCAAGGCCAGGCTGGATGAGGCTTGGAGCAACCTGGTCTAGTGGAAGGTGTCCCTGCCCATGGCAGGGGGTTGGAACTGGATGGTCTGTAAGGTCCCTTCCAACCCAAACCGTTCTGTGATTCTATGGATCTTGATTTCATCTCTATCTTCCTAAAAGCACGGTTACAAGAATTTGGAATAACATGAGCTATTTCAAGAACACAGCAGTGGTTCAATGGAAGCTGACAAGTGTATCAGTTGTGTACCGATCCTGTCCTCTCTCCTCATGCCAGAGGAAGACTTGCACAAAATTAGCCATCTTGCACCGATTAGTGCCAGAAATACTCCTTGTACCAATCAGTGTAATACTACCTACCTTAATTTAACTCTCTATGAAGGTACAAGTCTAGTAATTTTATAGCTTGCCCATTCTACCGTATCACTTAGAACTGCAGTTTTAGTACTGATCCATGCACTTACCACAACTCCTACAAAGTTCTGAGTTTTTTACTCATCATAATTAGTGAGAAGGAATCTCAGCCTTCCAAGCTAATCAGCTTTTGACAGGTTCAAACTGTTAATTAAAAAAAAAAAGGATGATTTTCCCTGAACTACGTTAGCGGTCTTGGTCAGGCCTCTACACAAGAGTCATTGAGACACGGTATAAAGATCAAACCATCAACTTTTTAGTAGGCCATGAGCTTTTAAAACAGCGTTTGATGTAGCTGCTCGCTCACCCAGATTATGCAGCTCTCCAGTTTTACTGCACGATGCCACAGACGTGGCAAATACTACCGTTCCCCTGTTCTCAGAAGCTGACAGTTTTGCAGCGTACGTGCATGCCGGCAGTGTCGCGTCTGAAAACAGTTCTGCTGAAAGCCAGCAGAGGCGGCACGCAAGGAACGCTTTTCATATCATTAACATGTTGTAATCTCTTGTCAGGGTCAGGTGCTATAAAATAAAGGGGTGAAGGGCAGTACGAAACCCGCACGGGCATTTGTCTGCAGTACAGCTCTGCAGTCACTACCACAGCGCTGACTGTATTCACGGGGCACTCACACGACAGGTGATTTCGTCCTTGAAAGCGGAACAGAAGGCACTGATGGCTTCTCTGCAAACGTTCGATTCTACGCTTTCCCTGGAGAGGTCAGAGGGACAAAACACAACCTGTTTGGTTTAGTGAAGGAGACATCTCATCCTAAAACATTCATTTGAGTAGGGAACAAACCCCACCGTTAAGCAGTCAGTAGCACAGGCGACTGCGGATCTTTCGCGTACTAGCGACAGCTTAACTTCAGCTTTGAAAAACATCAGCTGTGTTGTTGTTCGTGTCTGGGAAAACATCAGGTTCCGGGAGAGGACCTCTGGGTCACACACCAATACTTTTTGTGTCGCAGAAACCAAATAACCATTAAAATAACATCAGAACGTAACCATGCAGTAGTGCATTCCCTAAAGGACAGCCCCTTAGCAAAACCACAGGTAACTTGGTGTGAAAATTTTGGAGTATTCAGCCGCAGAAAAGAGGAATATTCACCTGTAATTTGCTGCTGCCTTCTCAAACGCATCCAGAACAACATCCAGTTCTGTAATATCTGTGGAAGTTCTCTTCATCTCTTTGGGACACCACACCTCTACAGAACACGGGCTGGCCACTGAAACAACAGCGCGGAGATGAGCATTGTACAATTCTAAAGTAACAGAAAAGTTACTGAGCCCACCGTAAGAACAACCATCTACAAGTTATGAGTATTTTAATAGGAAACGCGAGAATAGGGAAATACGGGTTATTCCATCTGTCTTTGGCTGATGACAGGCTTAATCTGGGAACGCTTCAGAGTCTGAATTCTGTACAACTTCTTATTCGTCATCATGTCAGACAAGTCCAGCAGCACGTTATTCCACTGAAAAACTACGGCGTGTGCTGCAGCGAGAGTTATTTGTGCTGTAGAACCTACCAGCCCGTGGTCAGGCAACCTGCATTACCCAAGGAATCACGAGCTGTTACATCACATCTGTATCCATTTTGTACTGATACCACATACGCTGCAGGAAGAGCTACACACAAACGTGCTTTCATTCGTGAAGAAGCATTCATCGTGCACCAGGAAAAGCCACACGGGAGTTTTGGAAAGTCTGCTTTACCGGGAGGATCCGACACGTTCGTTGCCGAAGGCCGCCGCTTCTTTTTTGCCTGGAATTGAGCAAGAGTCAGAACCTCCCATGATACAAAAAGCAGATTAACTTGAAAACACCTGGCCGTTATATTCCCCATCGAGGTGACAGCTGTAGCTTCAAGCATTTCACTTGGCCACCTCACGGGAATACGGGCAGGAGTAATTATTTGGGACACGATTAAGTACTAAGGAAGTGCTACGAAACAAACGACAGGCCTTGCCCTCCTAACGCAGGCAGGGCCTGAAGCAAGTGACAGTTCAACTGACTGCTGCACTCGTGCAACCGTCTCCGTACCACATTCTCCTTAAGGAGCTCATCCTCCGGATCAGCTCTGCGGAATTCCTGAGCATCACCACCAGGCGTTTCTGAGCGGCGTGGTTTCTTTCTAGGGAAAGGAAAAACACCCACCACGTAAACCCGCTACACAGCAAGAAGGAACGATCACCAGCCATAGAAGCTAAGACACCGGTCTGGGGTACGTTTTCTATCGCCGCGTCATTCGGTCTGCGTCTCCCGAATCAGCTATGCAGGGAGTCACGAATGGCTTGTAAAGGGAACAGAAACTCTGAACCTCAACAGCAACCCCTGTGACAGTTAGAAAGCCACTGCTGCTTGGCACTGGGCCAGCCAGCTTGTTTTGAGGAGAAACTTCCCAACAGGAACGAAATTATTGTGGAAGATATTTCCGCAGGAAAGCTCGGTGGTGGAGTTGGAAATAAACACCCCCCAGAAATATACACTCTCATACGACCTCTATTTCACTCAAAGGAGAACTATTTCAAATTTAACCCAGACTTCCTTTAACAAATTAAATACTAAAGTATTAAGAGATCTTTTCAAATCCATTTGCTTTGCTACATCTAGTTTAACCTGCTTTCACCTATGTTTCATTTTTTTAACTGAACTTTAAAGACACCAGCGTTTAGAGCGCTAATTAGCATCTCACAGAGATATTTTGAAATCTTTCCATTTGAAAAAAAGAATACAGTAAGTACTTAAATCGACGTACGCCTTGCAAAAGGCAAAGGCTAACTTATTCACCCGTTTTCTTTTCTACACTCCCAAATCTTAACATATTCTTTTGGTTTCTCACCTGGGAAATTGTAAATTAAAGCATCAGTTTAATGAGCAGCACGGGAAACCCGACAAACAGAAACCCTAAAGATTAAAGGAAATGCTGGCAATTACTTTTTTCCACCGGATCTTTCTCCATGTCTCCTTTTTGGGGTCGAAACGTGACCAAGTGACCTGTTTTGGGCCTGTTCCTCTCCGTAAGCATCCACAGCGGTACTGTGCAAAGGGTGATCTGCAAGGAACAGCAAATAAGCCGCATGAAAATCCTTCCCACCCGCTCAGGCAAAGAGCGTGGACGTGCCGGCACCACCTGCCATTCAGCGTTTAGTTAGGAATCCTGTGGTTTGCTCACTCATCCAAAGGAATTCTTCTTACAAGTATTATTTGAGGATCAGGAAAAACAGATGTAGTGAGAACCTTTGCAGTTTCTGTACTCATCCACCTGCTAATTCCTTACCAACTGAAACCAGAGGCGCGGGAAGGCTCAGCACGTACACGCAGGGCATGCAGCAAGCGCAACACCGTTCACTTAAAGCCTCTGCTTGTTCTGGCATGCATCAACCTTCTGTATACTTGAACAGCTGCTGTCGAAACGTTACCCTTTTTATTTTGTGTGGATTTTTAGACGCTTTACTGGATGCCGGAAGGCCGTTACAGCTCCTACAGAGAGTTTATAAATGTAGAATTCTTGAAGGTAGCTACCAGAATAGTTTGAAACTCTGAGAATCGTAAAGGTTCAGCCTGCCTTCTGTAGTACATACTTCTTTTTTCAAGCACACTGCCACAAAAATTTCAGGTTAGCTTACAGTAGTGCTAGTGGGAGTCCTTTTTACAGGTTTTAACACATACCACAAAGTGAGAAGACGACGATTTCCCCTTATGACAACCCTTCTGCTATGCTGCGCTTTATAGCCAGCTCATTTTCAGCTGGTTTTAGTAGTTACCTGTATATTTCCGTGAGTTTCTTAGAGGAATAAGCATTACAGCTGAGAAACTGCTCTTTGCCTTTTTCTCTACAACATCTAATTACAGAGTTTTGAAAAAGTTTTTCTTACCAACACTGGCATGTATAAGCTCTATGTTTCTATATATATCATTAATATTATTAACATACACTATTGAGATATATTTATATATATCTCATATAGAATCACAGAACAGTTTGGGCTGGAAGGGACCTTAAAGACCATCCAGTTCCAACCCCCCTGCCATGGGCAGGGACACCTTCCACTAGACCAGGTTGCTCACAGCCTCATCCAGCCTGGCCTTGAACACTTCCAGGGATGGTGCATCCACAGCTTCTCTGGGCAATGACCTGTATGTTTTATATATATTTTTATCTATGTTTATAGAGACCTTCACACAGGGGCACCTATTCCATCTGAACTGATTCCCTTCCAGTATACTGAGGCCTCATTGCACAAGTCCCTTACGGAGCACGAAAGTGGTTGTAATGCTTCACCAAAAATAGTAAGTTTTTGTGATGTTACTTTTTAAGCAGACCAACATCCCTCCGAACGTCCTAGCTTGCTGCTGCCATGGTTTAACTCCACGCACACTCTTAAAATAGCAAAAAAAATCACTTTGTAATTAATTTAATGGAGAGTAAGTTAGGATTTTGAACTTTCCTTTTAAAATGCGATTTTAAGTGATGTTAGATTGCGTGAGGTTCTACCTCTCACCCTGTAAATCCTGAACAGCCGGTATCTTTCTATCAGCTTTTGCTTGTGCGTATTACGGTGTTATTCTTGTTACTTCCTAAATGACAGAAAACACCACCACTTTCCAAAAACCTTCTTTCTCTCCTGCCCATGATTTTCTCCAGCAAAGAAACAACACCCTTTCCTAAGTAAGCACCGAAATCTTCTGCCTGTGCGGTTTGTTGATGAAAACCGCGCGTTAAATGACGCGGCAGCGAGTACTGACCGTACGAATCGTCAAGCTCCTCAAGGTCATTCCTTTCCACCACCTTCAATATCCTTGAGACATCTGGTTCCTCAGGTGGAAGCAATTTCCAGCGAGAACGGGACTTGGTTTTGTATTCCTGGGTGGGTATGAAATGAACAGCTAGTTCACCCAGCTTTTTGAGTGTAAAACAGATTAAACATGACAGTGGATTTCAGTAACGTTTGACTAGAAATACATATGGACTGCTGAGCTACGACATAAAATACTTGACGTGTGTGTTTTTTTCCTCAGGCTATGGTTTGTTAATCCTAAGAGCAGCGATGGTATGAAACAGATATTCTGCTATTTGAGACAAAGCTGATGCTACAGCATAGTGTTATTTTATAAAACTAAGTGTGTAAGCTTAGAAATCTCATAACAGTCTGGCGTCTGGTCTCTGATCCGTGGCCTCTCTCTTTTCAGGCATTAAAATATCTCTTTTTTCCTGATGTCCATCATTATGAAAATGTTCACAAACATCCATCCTTGTCCAGTTTAATGATTCTCACTTTAAAAAAAAACCCAAAGCAATGCCTAACTTCTACAAAAGGTGGTATTTACTAATCAGGTATCACCCAGAGGCAGATAAACCAAAGGCTGGGGGAGAACAGCACAAGTTTATGCAGTATTCGTAACCATGTCGTTCACGCCCTAAGCGTGGGAGTAGATTTCCTCGCTCCTTCGCGTGTGGGCATGGACAGCGAATGACACGAAGAAGACACCAAGTGTTTCAGGCTGTTCTCTTGCATTTTACAGGGCTGTTTTCAAACTTGTGCCTGTTTGGAAGTCAATGGCCCGTTGTGCCTGGCTCCCAACGGAGGAGAGCCCCCGGGCCGCCTGTCATGGTTTAACTCCGGCTA
>NW_010274647.1:0-8623 GCF_000690775.1 Eurypyga helias | reverse complement strand
GCTGAGGGTGCACTCAACGCCACCACCCATGTCACAATTACAACAAAGCAATTTCGAAGTGACTCTAGCAGCGAGGGGATTAGCTCAGAAAACCAGAGCTCCACAACAGAGCATATGCTGCGGGTACAACAGAGCATCCCCTGGCTTTTAACACAGAGGCCAAAGAGAGTCCTGCCTGCCAGGCAGACAGACGCACACATGCCTCGTGACACATTATGGAGAAAGGTATTTACAGACCAGTTACTGACAAAAAACGTGTTACCTGGTAGACTGCCGCATCCAAGTTGCTAAGAGCCACAAATGCCATATTGTTTTGGAAACCATACACCAATGAAGGAACACTTAATTTTAGCAATTCTATAGGACTTCCGAATACATTTTCTTTTAAAGATGTTATTAACCTTGCCACACTTCCAGTTTCTCTGCAAAATAAAATATATTAATATAACTGAGGGCTTTCTTAAACTGGTATTTGAAAACAGGCAATCAAATCGACGACTCTTTTGGGAAGGCTGGGAATGTGTTCTCGGCAATCAGCTGTACCTTCTGCGCACCGAAGAGAAATAAACGGGGAATAAAACCAGTGAGGTTATCAACCCCAGAGGTGAATAAGACATTCTGGAATCAGGTGGTTAGATGCATTGATGTCTAACAAATGAAACAACAACCGTGAACACTGCAAACAGTGGAACGAGTTGCTAAGCTTACAGGCAGTGGGACACAAGGCTGCGTGTCGTGTCCCTCCACCTCTTTTTTTTCCTATTAACATTTGTGCGTGATGGCAAATGCCTGTGATTTGCTAGATCCCCTTTAAACTGGGCCTCACAGTACAGCTGAAAAGGATTGTACCCTTGCACACCACTGAGATGGAAACACCTCTCATTCCTCAGCCTCCCTGGGCTGCTCTTCTCGCTTGTGCTGCGGGCGACGCTGGACCGGCCCCAGCGCCCAGGTGAAGAGGCTTGGCGGGGCGTGCGGCAGCTCCCTGTCACCTCACACGTCTCCTTCGTGTAATTGGCGGGGGCGGAGTAGGCAGTGGGGACGAACACGTTGCTTCTTGCTGCTGTTCCCTTTTGTGGCTTGCTCCTCAGCTTATTAAAGCTGACCTCAGCACTGCCAGTCCTCCCTTATCATCTGGACATCGATCTGACATTTCTTGCTTACTTGTTGCTGCTACTCAAGTCCTCCCGTGCCCTTTCCAGCTCTCCCCAGGTCCCACATTCCCCCTTTCCATTCTTCTCTTGCTTGGCCACTGGCAAACACCAACATCCAAAGTCACTCCCGTCCCCCCCCACAGGCCTCTCAACTTGCAACCTGTCCTGCACTGGAATTTAACACTCCTCCTGCTGCCATCACACACGCATCTGAGCAAAGGGCACACATCCTCCTCAGGGCTCCAGGAGCCTAATTCCCCACATTTCACCCACATCCCAAATTCTTTCTTCTTCACAAACCTACGTCATCTACCTGCCCCAAACTCTTATTATCAATTACCAAAATTAGCGATCTGTCTAGGCCCCAGGCTCCTTTGTTAACCACCTTGTTCCTGCGTATCTTCCATTCCTGATCAACCCCTGCCTCTCCACTCCAGCTTCTTAAACTTTTCCTCTCCAAAGATTTATGGACTCATAAATTCCATGGCAGGGGGGTTGGAACTAGATGATCTTTAAGGTCCCTTCACACCCAATTCATTCTATGACTCTATCCTCTCATGATCCTTCCATCCAAGTTTCTCTCCTCCCTGCATGACCTCTTCTTCTCCTGTTTTTGCAGTGAGGGCAGTCTTCACACAGGCAGCTGCGAGGGATTCTTTCTGTCATTTTCCCAAAACAGACAGCACATGCACAACCCCCCTACCCCCCAGTTACCAAACGGGCAAGTACGGTTTCCCACACTCCTGTACAAGCGAGTTCACACACGAAGCTCTTCCCTAACTTTAGGGGGTTAATTTGTTTGGGACAGAATTGATGACACGGAGTGCATCACATCAATGTCTTTTGCAAGGCACGTCTGGCCACAGGGGACAGGCACTGACATGAGAATCTGTAAACAAGCAGCACTCAAGCGAAGCTCACAGTGCAAGGAAGGGGAAGGGTTGGTGCTCCAGCTCACCAAGGTTAACTGCACCAGATACAGAACTGCGTGAAGTGTAACGTGTCATTGAGATGACAGGCAAAACTGTTGGTTTACTTACTCCTCAATGTATTTACTGTATTGCCCAGCACTGGGAGACAGGCCTACAAGAAAGCCTAGAGTTCCTGCTAACACCCAAGTACAACTGGACTAAAGTGCTTGTCTCTCACATGTCTAACTGCAAATAAAATGTAATTAGCACAGACACAGTTTGACTCTGTGAGAATAAGCAGTCAAAAAGTCATCACAGAATCACAGAACAGTTTAGGTTGGAAGGGACCTTAAAGATCATCTAGTTCCAACCCCCCTGCCATGGGCAAGGACACCTTCCACTAGACCAGGTTGCTCAAAGCCTCATCCAGCCTGGCCTTGAACACTTCCAGGGATGGGGCATCCACAGCTTCTCTGGCCAACCTGTTCCACTGGCTCACCACCTTCTCTGGGAAGAATTTCTTCCTGATGTCCAATCTACACCTCCCCACTTTCAAACCCATTACCCCTTGTCCTGTCACTACAGGCCCTTGTAAAAAGTCCCCCCCAGCTTCCTTGTAGCCCCTTCAGGTACTGGAAGGTGCAATGCCACACAGTGATGGCTTCTTCCATTTGTCGATACTAAGGTGGCTTTCAGATAAGAAAAACAGTATTTAAACTACACCTCCTTCTGTTCCAGACCTCGCTTGGGGAATTAGTTGACCACACATTTCAAGTCAAGGCACTGCAGTAATAGTAGTTGCTGTCTGCTTTGACTTCTAGTGTGGAATTTCAGCAAGGAAGGACAACAGAGGTCCAGTAGGCACCCTTTCCACTTTAGTTTTTGAGAACAAGAAGATCTAATACTTCATCTTTGCAGCGGGTGTGCTTTCTGAAGCATGCACTTATCGAGAATCTCTAACTCTGAGTTCAGTACAAAGATGATGTGGAGACAGATTTAAATCTACATAAAAGCAGCATCTAAAACGAGCCTCTGTGTACAGCTGATAATGCAAAAAAAGGTGCCCAAAGACATACACTGCGAAATCGAATACAAAAATAAAAAAGGATCGAGCTTGAATTAAGCCTTCTTGATGTTGATCTGGATTTGACTTAAAACAAACACACATTCTGTTTTCTTCACAGATCTGAATAGGTGAGAGATGCCGACAGCGATCGGTTCTGCGGCGCAAACACGCCGGTGTTAGAAAAGCTGAAGTTAAAACTCGAGTTTGCAAACCAGCTCTACTTTTATTCACTGCTAAGTAATTACATACCATCTAAGACTGTAGACAAAGTAACTACCAGATGGTTAATTGAACTTGAAATAAAATATGAGAAATTGAGAGTACACAAAAAATGAGTAAACAATTCACACAGCTTAAACTATCATAAACAGCTCTTTGGAAAGAGAACCTCTGGGCATTCAGCCATTCAACATGCCTTCCAGGAGACACCTTAAAAGTGAACGTAGCGCAGGCGTAGTGCAAGAACGTGTGAGGAAACAAACGCCGCAGCCGGAACAACGCAAGAGTCACACTCCAGTACCCTCTGTATTGCAGTAATCAATGTTGCCTGCTTCGAAAAGGAAAGGGTGCCCATCCAAATGCATCCTGTTGTCCCGAAAAAACGGACTGTATCCCATCTGCTAACTGGGTGTTAAACTCCAAAGGCACCTTGCCTTGGGTGAGACAAACCGGTTAGGACTTTAAAACTGGGGGAAGCTGTAAAGGAGACACTGAAGGAAACTGTGCTGGAGTTTATGCTGTTCCACACATTCATAAGTGATCTAAAGAGGGAGATGACTAGGAAATCGGCCGTTTTTTCTGCTTACACTCAATTACACATGCGATCCAAAGGAAATTTTTAACAGTTGCCAAAGGGTCTCTCACTACACCGCGCAGAATTCACCAGGTCTTTTGCCATGCGAGACACAGCTGGGTGACCCAGACAGCAAAGGAAGGCACCCGGACCCACCAGCAAGCGAGACATCCTACCGAGAAGAGGTGAGCAAAGCCTGATGAATGTGTCTGCTGCTGCCCATCCCTCTCCCAGCTACGGAGGAAAAACCCACAGACCGGATCAGAACAGGTATTACAACCTTCGGATTGCTCAGTGAATCACATTCATCCCATTTTAACCGGCAAATGAAGCTCAGCTGTCAATAAATGAGAAAGAATCATAGGAAATGACATCCCCAAAATACAGCAACCATCTCTAAACCAGTTACAGGCACTTGGGAAGAAGATGCAAGTAGCATTCTGACAGTGCCAGCTCGAGGCTCAGCTGTGCTCAGAGAAACGAGCTGAACGTTATGAACGTTACGACTCCTTAGGACAGGAGCCCAGACCAAGACAGAAAGCACCTTTCCCCTCTGCATAACGCCACGGCATGGTCACATCCTGAACGCTGCATACGTTCCATTTCAAAAGGGATCCTGCTTCAGAGGGACACAAAAAGACCGGAAACACTGCAGAGACGGGTAGGAGGATGATCGTGGAAAAATCAGGCCAGGACTCCCAGCTAGGAAAATAAATGGGTGATGAAAACACAATACGGATCTGTAGAGATACAAAAATAAAAATGAAGGGGGAAGGACTCATGTCTGTCAACACAAGAAGACAGAATCCAGCGAAGCTGCTAGATCAAGTGCCTATTAAAAAGTACTTTTTCCATATACTCATTAAGTTGCAGAAGTCATTGCACGGGTGCAGGAGAAACTAACAGCTGAAAAAGAACGGGGCAGTCTCACAGAGGAGAGGATCCTTAGGGGCTACAGCCACAGTGTGCAGACAGCCCCCAAGCTGGGGAATCCATATGCTTCTGCCCCCAGCTCAGGAAAGTTCAGTCCGTGCTCGTCCTATGCCCATACTTCTGTTCTAAGCATCCCCTGCTGACTACTGCCACAGGAAGGACAATGGGCTCCATGGATTTTTGACTGTGCAGGGCTGCTCTAAAAACAAAACAGATCTCTGACTTAAAAGTAATTGTCTTTTTAATTATTTCAAGAGAAAAGACCATTCATAGTTTTAATGAAGATGATATTACTGACCCTTAACACGAGGCAGATTTGAACGAGGCCTCTGGTAAACCATCAACAGCCTGGGTCCAGGTGCACCAGGAGATTTGAGCAATGATACAGAGAGGTGAGGCCGCCCACAGCTCCCTCACTCCCGAGGCAGTCTCCAGAAAGCAGGCTGGATGAGGACCCAACACTCCTAGACCCACAGCGCAATTGCTCGTCAGCAGAGACGCTTCTGCCAGTGTTTTCTGCTGGCAGAACGAGAAGCCCGGCGTGCGTAAAAAGATGAACAGAAATCTGCCACTGCTCACATCTGCTTTTTCTAACACATCGCATTCAATGAAAGGTTAACCAAAAGGCAGTTTCCCACAAGCTGCCTTACCAAATTCAAATGTTGTCTCACGTCTAAAGCAAGTAAAATGCCATTTTGACGTTAAGTAGAAAAGATGTGACAAAACTCTGAAGTACGCCGTGTGACTTCATTCAAAAACACAAACCAGCCAGCCTTCTGATGTGCCAAAAGGCACAAAGAGGTAGGCCAAGATCCCAAAAAGACAAGTTCTACCAAACTGTCAAGAACTGGGCTTTGGGAGAGTCCGGAATACAAAAGATTTTTCCAAGAACGCAGCACAGGGAAGCTGGGAGGAAAGGCAGCGGACTGACAGCCTCCCTACTTCAGATGCTCACCCGTGGACTGAAGTGCCAGCTCTGAGCAGCAGCCTGGGATGAGAGAGACACTAATGTTTTCTGCCCACACAGCCTTTCAGCTCTGATTCCCTGGATTAACAGAGCTGCAAAGTGTCTGTCTGTAACACCGGGAAAACTTATGAGTAGGAATGTTACACTTTTATATAACTCAGCAGCCCATGGATCACAGCCCAGCTTTCATCTACACATCTACATCTTCCCTTTTAAAGACCCAAACCACCGCAGATAATCCATGCTGACGTTTTGAACCTATTCCAAAGCATACAAAAATAGAAAATATGCAGAAAGGACACACCTGAACACCGTGGTGTTTACAAAGCAGTTTCAGTGAGGGAGGACTCACAAGCTCTAACCCGCTCTAACCCGACTCCTCCACAGCACGACGATCCAGCCATGTTCTCAAACGTATCCATGCTTCAGTATCTGGGAATGTGAGGTTAGCAGCTGGGATTCGTTTTCAGAATACTGATTAGCATTCCCATACTTACTTAGCCAAGATGCCCACACTCAAGAGCAACTTGATGACTTCGGTGATGCACACAGCCGTCGTTGAGAAGTACAGTTCTGTCTCCACCGTTCTCGTGTACCGCAGTGTGACCGTGTACGCCGCAGCAACCAGGGTCATCACCGTGAGGCAGTACAACTTGAACAGTAAGCTGACGTTTTCTGGGGGAAAAAAAAAAAAAACAAACACAAAACCCAAAGATGATGACACACAGCATTCCCTTTGTTTTAACTGAAGAACTGAGGGTGTTCTCCATCTGGAGGACTGTACCAAATACTCCTGTGGCAGCATGCTACAATCACAATGTTGTGGAACGCTTCCTATAAAAAGGCTAAGATTTCAAGTCTCTTCTCAAAGAAGGTTGTATAGGAACACCAGGTGTTTGAAAATAAGATGTCCTCTTGCCCTCATCCTTTGTTCTAGGAAAACTAATTGGAGACTAACATCTATCTAACAGTAATCACAAAGTCTGTGCTTTCTGGCTCTCTGGCTGACAGCGTTCGCCCTGGAACGGCAGCTGATCCTCTCCACACAGGATACTGAACTCTGACACAAAGAGCTTTGGCAGACTAAGAGGCAAAAGCAAAGCGAGAGGAAAAGTTCAGTATCAGCAAAGAAGGGACTCACTCTAGCAAACTTTAATAAATAAGGCAGCATTTCCCTCAGCCTTATTTTCCACCCAAGTTAGTGACAGAAAAGAGTTTTGCTGGGAATGATGACGGGACTTCACACAAAGGGCTTTCCTGAAAATCATTTGCTGTAGGAAACCCTAAGGTTATGACTCCTCAAGTGCATTAAATCATACAAGGACTATGAGCTGTCTGTGTTATCCCCTTGACCTTCCCCACTGCTATACTCCTACAAGGGTTGCAATTCTTCTAACATCTAACTTCCAACATCGAACATTCATCTAACATTCTAACATCTTGCCCTGGACCAACGCAGCTTGGGAGTTAGGCCGTTCCAGGTCTACCAGAGAGATGTTTTTTTGCAGAGCCGCCCTCCTCTAAGGCCTGAGAGTTTCATCGAGTGGCCACGGCCAGACCACACCAGTTCACACCCGTGCCAGAGAATGGCTAAACTGCATCCGTACCAGCAAAGAGAACTCCACCGCACAGGACTTCTCGGCACAAAGGCGTGACCTACAACAGGAGACGCCAGCAAATGTGAGGTGTCTGCAAAACCGTTTTTAAACCTGGTAAGTTATTCTCTAAGTATGGCATGCAGTGGGTGGATACTGGTCACTCAGCAGCATCTTTCTGGCCACCATCTGTCGTGTTCTGGATATCCTAAAGAAATGTACTTCAACTGAGATAAGTTTGTGTTCCACTGCTGATTAGGGAATGAGCTAACAGATAAGCTCCGGGCAGATCTGTAATAACTTCATTCATTTAATATGGGAATGAATGGCTGAATCCACTGCTACTGATGTTTTGGTTCATTTTTCTTTGAAGCCAGCGATATCTTCTATTGCGTAACATTTCTGCAAGGTACAGTTAATACCCCTTGCTCCTGCAATCATTTAAATGAGCTACTTCCTCATAGATAAAAATCTTACCCATGTCAGTAACCGCTTTTAAAAGGTAGAGCCAATTAGGTTTTGGACTAGTAATGTTTAAAGGAGACTGTACAAGCTGAAATCCATTCTTAAATTAAGTTTGGATTGCGGGGAAGGCGGGAGGCGGTGGGAATCCAGGGCGTAACAGCCAGGAAATAAAATGAACCCAGTCCAGCTTTACAAAAATGTATTTCTGTCAGCATTAAAATACCATTAACAACGTGGTTTTACACATCAAGGTTTTAAGTCTATGGGCTAACTAACAAAAACTGAATTTAATGCTCGCCTGTATTAACCGCCCTTTGAAAAAATACATACGTGCCCCAGTGTGGCAACGGTTTGCGAGCCGGGGTGAACCAGGCGCAGCAGGACATGACGATGGATCGAGTGACGACACAGCCAGTCCCAGCAGCGCGTTAAAAGCGACTTGGGGTTAAGTTTTGGGCCCGAACGTTTTCTCCAGCCTGGCTCACGTTCCCGCATGGGCACCGGGGGCGGGAGGAAAACACGGCTGGGGAAAAGCATCTTTGGCTGCTCGACCTGAACTCATCCCAGCCTCAACAGGGAACAAAATAAAGCTGAAGGGAGCTGCTGCTTCTTTCCCGGAGTTGCCCTCGCTGGGCTGTGAATCCCGCCCGAAGGAAGCGGTTTCAGGCAGAAGGCACCAGGCAGGCCAAGAGCCTCGGGACACACACGCGGGCCTGCCCACGCATCTCCGGGGCTCATC
>NW_010274646.1:0-10504 GCF_000690775.1 Eurypyga helias | reverse complement strand
AAACCATTCTATGATTCTATCTTGTTGATTCAACTCCAGCAGCAGTGAATCAGAAAAATCAGGTAACAGTCCTATCTGAGCAATACATTTCCCATGATAAAAATCTGCCGTTACTGCTGCATTCTGCTTCTGAGCTGATTTTTCTGACTTATCTGCGGTGCTGACGGAGAGGGCGGCTGGAGCCAGCTGTTTCTTGGTGCTACACACGGAAACCAAAATGGCTGGTCTGTATCAGTGCTGCGAAATTGCAGACAAAGAGCTGGCTGCAATTAAGTTATTTCTGTTGAATAGAAATTAAGCAAAATACAATGATTTTGACTGGTTGTTGGGCAGCTGTTATTGGGATGGAAGAAAGGGAAGCAGACTTAAATTGAGTAAATTTGCAAACAAGTCTGCAGTTACTGCTGAAAAACAGAAGTTTTTCTCTTCAGAAGTAGATGCTGGATGTGTTCTCAGCTACCCAGTTGTGGAATGTTATTTGTGTTCTTAAACTCCCGCTGACCCAGGTGTAGAGCTGCTCTCTTGCGAAAAAGATGGCGTGTACGGTATGTGTCACAAACGTTCCGGTGCTGTTTTATAAAGGAACTTTCCCTTCCAGCATAACTGTCTTCCCTTTTATAGAATCATAGAATGGTTTGGGTTGGGAGGGACCTTAAAGACCATCCAGTTCCAACCCCCCTGCCATGGGCAGGGACACCTTCCACTAGACCAGGTTGCTCCACGCCTCATCCAGCCTGGCCTTGGACACTTCCAGGGATGGGGCATCCACAGCTTCTCTGGGCAACCTGTTCCGGTGCTCCCCACCCTCTCCGGGAAGAACTTCTTCCATTTGAGAAACCTCTGCCTAGAGATTTACATGGCCACCTTCTAGAGAACTGATCTTTCACCCATTGCAACAGAATAGTCATTCCTAAGCTGCAATGCCCAGAGTTGCATGATTTGGGATGAAAAACTTTACCTTCAGCCTGGGACACTCTCAGATGAATTTGATGATTTTTTTTGTTCAATATCCATAGATTGAGTGCTGCAGCTGAAGTGGCCTCTTTTTTGCAAATGCTGCATTTGTTGAGTATATAAACACTTTGGCCCTTGAACACGCTTTTATCCACGATGTGGTGAACAATATTGTTTATCCTGGTTTAAGGAAATGTGTAGTTTCCCAAAGGTTAAATAGAAAAAGGTGGGAGAATCATAGAATCACAGACTGGTTTGGGTTGGAAGGGACTTTAAAGCCCACCCAGTCCCAGCCCCTGCCATGGGCAGGGACACCTTCCACTAGCCCAGGTTGCTCCAAGCCTCATCCAGCCTGGCCTTGGACACTTCCAGGGATGGGGCATCCACAGCTTCTCTGGGCAACCTGTCCCAGTGCCTCCCCACCCTCTCAGGGAAGAATTTCTTCCTGATCTCTCATCTCAATATCCCTCTTCCAGTTTAAACCTGTTACCCCTTGTCCTGTCACTCCCTGCCCTTTTAAACGTCCCCCTCAGCTTTCTTCTTCAGGCACTGGAAGGTGCTATGTCGTCGCCCAGACCCTTCCCTTCTCCAGGCTGAACACCCCAGCTCTCCCAGCCTGTCCCCATGGCAGAGGTGCTCCAGCCCTCGGAGCATCTCCGTGGCCTCCTCTGGACTCGCTCCAACAGCTCCATGTCCTTCTGCTGTTGGGGACCCAGAGCTGGGCACAGCACTGCAGGGGGGTCTCCCCAGAGCAGAGCAGAGGGCGTCATAGGTATTGGCACTGTAAAACACTACCAGGTGGATGCTGTAGCTTTAAGGCTGAAGTGTTTCAGAGTCAAGAGTTTCAGAACATGAATTGTGGCGAAATATTTTTCTTCTGAGTTTGTTTTGTGCAAAAGTGTGGGCACAAAATTTATGGGTCTGTAAAATCAAGAAGACCGATTGAGACTTTTGTAATAACATTTTATATAATAGGCCCCGTAATGTAAACTGTGGAGGTTCTCACGGTGCTTTTGATATTTATCCCTTTTGATCTAAAAGTACAGCCAATATAAAGACTTTAAATTTTAAATGTTTTAATATGGTATGTTCATAATATTGTAAGCTTTAATTTATTTCAAAATCCTCTTGAGGGCCGTGCGTGTTTACAGGAGAAGCAGAGCCTGTTAGTTATAGGGCAGTGCTGTAGTTGCAGGTGAAATGATTTCTTAGGTGTGATTCTCAGTGAATTGTGAGAACTATGTGAAATTTAGGGAAGTGAGATACAGTTCTAGTATTTGCTGTGAAATATTTCTGTACAGATGATCAGAACAGGGATTATGTCTTTACCATCACTCTGAGGAGTTGATTTGCTGCTTTCTGCTGGTCCAATAATCACATTTTACATGGGCAGTATTTTTTTAATTGTAAGGAATAAAATAAAAACTAGAGATTTTTAAGAGTGGTAACATGCACTGAGAAATTCCAACAGCTACACTGCCGAGAAGGTGTTGAAAATTTGAAACCAGACTCTCTGTATGTGCCAGTGTAATGCTAGGTAAATACCTAGTATGTGAAATAATTTTCAAGCTCTAGAAATGAAAGCCATAATGTAGGATTACTTTCCCTGGGAGATGCTGATTTAGTGGGATGTAAGGCAAGAAACTCAACTTTTATGTTACTGTAGTGCCATTGTAAGGGTAAACCAAGCATATGTCACTGAAAAATAGATCCTGGATGCACCCTAATAAACTCACTGTAAATGTCAAGGCACTGATGATAGGTATTATATATTTAAGTTTTTCTTTAGTTAGGGTCTGTCAAAATAATGTAGAATATATGTTTTCAAGACTTCAGATTTACTTAAGGGAGAAAGTGGGTAAATCCGCTTTCCTAGAAGAGCAAAGCCTTTCGTAACAGAAAAACTTCAAGTTCAGCTATCTTGTCTGGAAGTTCTTTAACAGTTCTCTGGCCAGCAGTTTCTTAGTATTTATTACCGATGTGGAAGTAAGTCGGAAAGGACAAATGCAGCACATCATGTCGCTGTGGCATGCCGAACCGTCGCTCGGTAGCACACGTTCTGTTGGAGCAAGGCTTCAGCGTTCAAGTGTACGAGTTGGAGACCAACATCCAGCTGCTCATGTCATCCTGATGCTCTGAGGCTTCTGTAATTGCATTTCCTGGCCGTACATTGGTACTTCCAGTGCCTCAGCTGGCTTTCCCATTTGGAAAAGTTTCTCTGTCTCTTGGTGGTGCCCACGTGGCCCTGACCTTAGGTGCCACGTAGGTGTCTGCGCCGGGTGCTCCACCTCCTGCCCGGAGAATACGTGCTGGAAGGACAGCTCGCCCACGCCGCTCCAGCGCGGATGGGCTGGACGTGTTACGGAAATTTTCATCATTTTGTGTTTCTGGGATTATTGCGGCTTTATGAAAATGACATCAGAGGGCATGTTCCTGAGTCTGAATGATTCTTTCTTAGCAACTGCGATGTGTTTTTAAAAAAGCTTTTGTTGCATGTTTCCGTTGTCGTCATGACAGTGTTGTCGGAGAGTTTTGCGGAGGGCCAGTAAAGCCCGCCGGGCTGGGCGGTGGGGGTGTTTTGATAAAATAAAACCTAATTTGCCCAGTGGCTAGTGAAGGATTGTAATGAGGATCGTCTGGGGTTAAGAATGGATTTGCACATAACCCTTGTCACTCTGCCAGCCAACTCAGCAGGAGATGGAACCTACTCACGCTCCCGGAGCGGTGTGTGAGGGGCTGGGGGCAGAACCCATGGAGGTGCCATCAGGGGAACCCAACAGGAGCTCACCTGGAGACCTCCTGTGGAAGCTGCCCTGGTTCAGTTCAGATCAGATCATCCAATCCAGTCAATAAGGCAGAAATCCAAGAGCTTTTCTTACGAGGGCTCTCAGGGGACAAAGCATTATCACTGATCAAAATGGGATCAGTGGATGTTTATGAGCATTACTGGAGAAGTGTATTTTGTGTCTTGTGTTTCGTGGTCACGAATTAATCATCCAGATGAGCATCAAAGCTTTAGCATGGCGCTAGTGTTGTAACCATTCATTCAGAGAGCTGTGGCTCAGCTTTGTGCCACAAACAGCTCCACATTTTAGTTTGACTCCCCAAAATTCATAGAATCACAGACTGGTTTGGGTTGGAAAAGATCATCCAGTTCCAACCCCCCTGCCATGGGCAGGGACACCTTCCACTAGACCAGGTTGCTCCAAGCCTCATCCAGCCTGGCCTTGGACACTTCCAGGGATGGGGCATCCACAGCTTCCCTGGGCAACCTGTTCCAGTGCTCCCCACCCTCTCTAGGAAGAATTTCTTCCTGATATCCAATCTAAACCTCCCTGTTTTCAATTTGTACCCATTACCCCTTGTCCTGTCACTCCCTGCCCTTGTAACAAGTCCCCCCCAGCTTCCTTGTAGCCCCTTCAGGCACTGGAAGGGGCTATAAGGTCTCCCCGGAGCCTTCTCTTCTCCAGGCTGAACACCCCAACTCCCCCAGCCTGTCCCCATGGCAGAGGGACTCCAGCCCTCGGAGCATCTTCGTGGCCTCCTCTGGACTCGCTCCCAGTGGTCAATATCCTTCTGATGTTGAGGGTTCCACAGATGGACACAGCGCTCCAGGTGGGGTCTCCCCAGAGCGGAGTAGAGGGGCAGGACGTCCCTCGACCTCCCTTGTCCTTCAGGTCATCTGCCTGACCAGTGCTACCAACAAACTTTGCTTTGGGATCTTACTTTCTAGAGAGCTTAGCTACAGTGACAGTCTGGTACAGGTTTCAGGGTGTGTGGGGTGTTTATCTGATCTGATAAACCTGCAGTCGTGCAAAAACCAACCAACCAACCCCCAAAATCCAGTCTAGGTAGGGACTTTCTTAAAAACAGGTTGCTGGGAGGAAGGTTTGCCCCTCTTGTTTCCCGAGCAGCTGATGTAAGCAAGAGGGCAGACACCTGCTGCAGCAGTAAGCAAGTCTTTGGTTTAATCTTATGCAGTAAAAGTTCATGTTTTCATGGTATCACAGTCCTGACCTACCGTGGGCCCATGCGGGGGATGTGTATTGCTGTCAGTGCATCCCTGAGACAACCCGTCACCGAGTGGTGCCGTATCCCACCTGCTTGTTCCTGCAGTGATCCTGTTGCACCCAAGTCCGGGTGGTGCCTACAGACGGTTTTCAAGCTCATGTTCTGTAACTGTTCATGGTCTCGGACTTCCACATGTACCACAGGGTTGTGTTCAGAGTGACCTGGGTCAGGAGAAGGCACCCTAAGGATGGGAGAGCAGCTTCCTTCCGGAGCATTGCAGTGCGCAGCGTGTGTGAGCAGCCAAGCAGTGCTGTACGGTGGTCCTGTGTGTGGAGCTCCAAGGGGACGCTGGTACCTCTAGCCAAGAAATGCCCGAATAATCCCTCTGTTTTCCTTCACTGGACCAGATAAACCATGTTGGTTTCTGGGGGATGTAGTGGGAGACGAGTAGGGACTCGGCACCGTTTTGCAGCAGAGCTGCACAGATAAACCATGCTGCCCACTAGAAAATCACACCCAGCAAAACCCTTCACCACGGCGGATGTTTTGTGCCAGGCACAGCTGCTTCAAGGTTTTGCATATTGTTATCGTTTGTTGAAAAGGTGATTTTCTTGGTTGAGTGGTAAAAAGCTAATGGGGCCTCAAGGCGCAGCTTTTCTGGCATCCTGGAGAGCTCGTAATCTTACTCACAGGTTCCGTTTGGACAGGAGATGCTCGAGCATGAGTGTGCAGGCTTGTTTTTTAATATTAGAAGAGGGGGAAAAAGAGGTGATTAGAAACATTTACACCTTATTCACTGGGTGGGCATGAGGAACAGCAAGCCAGCTGGGAGAAAGCCTGTGGAGGGAGGAGAATGTGGAGTGGCGGTTTGGAGCAGCAGCGCTTCCTTTGGAAAAGGAGTGAGGAAATACGGGCAGGTTATGGGTGGTTACACTGGGGCCAAAAGAACAGTTTATTTTTCAAAGAAACAAACCAAAGAAAGTGCTGGTAATAGTAAAAAAACCAACAAACTCCATAGAACTTATATATATTTTATCTGCCCTCCAGCGTAACACTTCGTGCATCAGTTGATTTTTATTTTCCCAGTAGCTTCGAGTCTTGCAGCCATCTCTTTTCCCTTCAGAACAGCAGCAATCCTAAATAATAGAAGTCATAGAAAGAGGAAACACCCTGATCCGTACCATGGCACTGTAAGGTTGGGAGTTGTTAACATTCACGTACACGTTGTAGCCGGCGAGTCTGAGTCTCCCCTGCTGCGGAGCGTTTCTCCCAGCACAGGCGTCTCCGCGTGCTGTAGCTGCGATATCTGATGGTCAGCTGTTCTTTAAGAGATTCCCTGAAAGTGATTTATCTCAGAAAAGCTGTCTGAGCACATGGTTTTGCTGCTATTTCTGTAGATTCCGCTAGCATGGCGTTTTTCGGTGGTGAGGGTGTGCAGAGGCAGAGCCACCGAAAAGCAGTGATGGCAGTTCTGCTGTGTTGCCTCGCTGCTCTTCCAAGTGTTTGTGATTCTCACCACCCAGGGGGATCGAATACCAAAACCCATTTTTGGGAGGGCGAAAATACCCCCTTCATCTGCTGTGAGCAATACTTCAATGAGTGTCGTGAGGTAATGAAAGTAGTAAACCATCACAGCTTTAACTCGAACGTTGTATTTTTGCAGGGCACTGTATGAACACAGATGTGGTGGATAATCAAATCTCTTTTGGAGGAAGCCAACTTCCATGCAGAAGTTACAGCATGTGTATTCAGTGTACAGTGCTCCATCTATAGCACGGAGTGAACTTGTATCTTAAATAAAC
This sequence comes from Eurypyga helias, assembly GCF_000690775.1. Taxonomy (NCBI): domain Eukaryota; kingdom Metazoa; phylum Chordata; class Aves; order Eurypygiformes; family Eurypygidae; genus Eurypyga; species Eurypyga helias. The sequence goes on along the minus strand of NW_010274646.1, from coordinate 3,737 downwards.
CCCAGTATTTGCAAACCCCAGTATGTGCAATGTTTTGGACTGGTTGTGCAGACAAACAGAACAGGTGCATACAACTCTCTCTCTCTCTATTTATTTATTTTTTTCCCCTTGTGTGAGCTTCAGCTAAAGTATCTGCTGGCAACTCAAGACATTAATTAGTCATTCTAGGATTGTCCAGTGTTTCTCTCGTGGAGTGCTGTTGTGACTCCACAGTGGACTTCAGCACTGTGTGCCGTTACCCTCTTTCCGTTTGGGAGAAAAAAGTGATTCCTTGCTGAAAATGAAACTATTTTGGGGGATTCTTGGGGATTTTACAAGTAAATGCTTTATGTATTCTAACCTGGAGTTAATGAAAAGCTTGTGCTTTAGTGAGGGTTTAAGAATAAACTAGTCATGGAGAGGGTGGGGGGCACTGGGACAGGTTGCCCAGAGAAGCTGTGGATGCCCCATCCCTGGGAGTGTCCAAGGCCAGGCGGGATGAGGCTTGGAGCAACCTGGTCTAGCGGAAGGTGTCCCTGCCCATGGCAGGGGGGTTGGAACTGGATGATCTTTAAGGTCCCTCCAACCCAAACCAGTCTGTGATTGCATGATTCTATGATTCTGTGATTCAAAGTACACACTTTGGGTTTTGCAACATGAAAATGAGTTGCTAATTTGCATATAGACATTATGAAAAATTACCTGTGATTCGGTATGTTATTGACAGTGATTTACTCTGGTTGCTTACCTGATCCGGACAGGTTTGAGGGGCTCAACCTTGGCAGCCCAAGGGCCTGCAGTGGGACCCCTGCAACGCCCTGTAGTGTCAGCGGCTGGGGAGATGGATCTCTGCTGTAGGTTCTTCTGACTCAGCAGGCTGGTTAGAAAATGTTTAAACCAAACAAAAGGACTAGTTAGGCATCTCCTTACTGAAGAACATGCTTTATTCTGTTTTGTTCGGGATATTCTATACATTGAGAAGCCAGTTTAAGGATGTCTCTCTGCTCATCAGCCCTTTAAAGTTCTCAGAAGACTTTTGTCTTTTTGAAAGGTCATCAAGGTGTAGCTTAAGCTTTGAAATGTTTTTAAAGCAAACTGGTTCTGTCTTTTTTTACGAGTGTATGATGTGTTGGAGTGGAGTTGACACCTCGATGATCCCCACTGACAGGTCAAAAGATGCATTGTCACCCTTTAAACTCCGGGCTGGCTGTTGAGGTGTGCTCCGCTTACAGTGAACAGGTACACTCCTCTGTATTCCTGGTGTTAGTCATTACGAGTGACACGTAGTTGCATCGTGGGATCCAAAACGTTTCCTTTGAAATAGGAAGTTTTCTTGGAATATAGATGAGTCCTTTCTGATGGAATGCGGCTCAGTTGCCTGGGGCTAATGCACTTGGTAACTCCATCGCCGGCTGGTTTCTCGCCATTGCTTCAGTGCGTTTATGAAAGCCTTTATGTTGCTTTCTCCTGTGTGGATTTACCTTTGGTATGTGTTGCCTTATTGACGTGATCCATAAAAAGATAAGGAGGAATGGCAGGTGCCTAGGAAACTCCGTGGCTTGCTCTGCTTTGGTGCCTCCTAAGTTCATTTTGTTGCCGCTGCAGACATAGTTTGAAGCTTTCCTCCCAGCTTGGGCTGAAAAGGAAAAAGGTGAGTCATGCTCTAAGTGTGCTTGCTCTGTGCAGGTTCTCATAAACATGGTACAGAAGGATAAAAGCTCTGAAGAGTAAAGCTCTAAGTGACCTGAGCCAAGTCGCTCTTGCTTTGAGTAGGAGGGGTTGGACCTGCTGAATGGCAGAGGTCCCACGCCGTGGGCATCAATAGCTGAGGTCGAGGACACGCAGTCCCAAAGTACTTTACTTAAAAGACAATCAAAACCCCTCTTAGGTTAAAACAATAACAACATGCATTTGTCATTCTCCTCTGTGTGGCTCAAGAAGAGGATAAACAGAGATCTGTTCAAAATAGAACTTTTTTTTTTCCATCCTGTTTTTTTTACAGTTTGAAGAGTGAAATGGAGCTCGAGAAAAGGATTCAGGGATTGATTTGTTCTTGTTGTACTACCAGGAGTAATAAGGAATCTGTAGACTGAACTCTGCAGCCAGTCAGTATCCCCTCTGTCCTTTAATGGCGATGAATAAATATAATTACTGGCCTGGTAATGCCTGATGTCAATTAAGAAGAAAGGATTGAGTTGGGTTGTGTAACGTATTTGACTGTTGTAGCTAATCTAAATAAAAGATGTGGCTGTTCAGAAGACTTAATTGTCATTAATCGCTCAAGCAGCTGTGTGACTTGGCAAATGCAGGAAGAATTAGGTATAAGGATGCTGCTATTTCTCTGTAACACCAGATACATGAAAATGGAACGTGCAAATTATTATTTTTCCTTGTTATCTCCTTCCCTTCGACCCCCAGGGGACGGAACATGTAGCAGTATTATACTGTGTGTAGAATATAGGAATAAGATGGATCTTCTTAAACCACAGGGAAGGGATTTTTGTGCTTAAAAACCAAAATAAGTGTGTTTTGGAGAGTACTTTTACCTGGATAGCAGCATTTGCGTGTAGCTTAGTTGGCTAAAACCGCTCCGTTCCTATTGGATCGTGAATCAGATGTGCAGGACAGACGTTTCTGGAGCCCTTTGGGTGGAAGTCCAGCTCCTAACGGGTATTTACGGAATCAGGCTGCAGTCTCCCGGAGCCGGAGCGTGCTGGAGGAGAAGTGACTGCTCGCCTGAACACTGGGTCTGGTGTGATGCTGCAGAGAGCGCTTATGGATGCACGGCACAGCGGTGGTCTTGCAGTCCGCTGCCTTCAGACATGAACCATGTGTGACGGTGGGATCTTAACCCACATACCGGTACTTCAGCAGGCTGCCAGAATCGCTTGGGTCCTCTCGTCACAGCCAGCTTTAAGAGCAGTAGGTAGCTTGCAGTCCGGGGCTGTGGCTGGCGCGGTGCGGAGCGAGCGGTGCTGCGGACACCGCAGGTACGTGTTCGCCGACGTGAGTGAGGTCATGGGTGTTATGCAAATGGCTCGACTTGCCAGACAACCCTGGGCTGCTGTTTTGTCCATAAATGTCGATGTAGGGCTTGAGTGTGGGAGGTGTTATCTCCACAGAATTGAGTTCTCCCAGGCAAGCAGTTGGACGGTATCAGGGCAGTGATGCCGTTGGATTACAGGGTCGGTTTACTGCATAAGCAGTTTAGTTCCATTAAAGGGATTGAGGTTTTTCTGTTGATCCTGGGGGAACAGCAACTTTATCGTTGTTTGGGGCTGTGTTATTTACTGGAGATATTGCCCAACTGTTTGTCTCTAACGTCCACAGAGATGGTGAAGTGGGTGAGTTTGTTTTAAGGAGCAGAAGAGGCAGCGTGCTCATGGGTACAAACGACTTCAGTTTTGATTGTTCAGTGCTCTCTAAATTCAGAAACACCATGAAATGACGGTGAAAAAGGGGTTGATTTGTCGGTGTGTGTTTAAAGCATGTGTGAACAGATTAAAGGTGTGTATAACTCTACCAGAGGAGGAGGTACACAGCCAAGTCTCGCTCTCCCACCTCGCGAGGCAAACTGCTGCTGGTTGGGCACCCACGAGCTTTGCCCAAGGTCCCTCCGATGGCTTTCCTTACGTACAACTTCCCCTTCGGCCTGTGTCCCGACGGACTGCGTGTGCTGAGCTGCGAAGCAGCAGGCACGATGGGGGAAACGGGCCCTGACTCTATGCCTGCCTGGTTTTAGAATCATAGAATCATAG
>NW_010274645.1:0-15911 GCF_000690775.1 Eurypyga helias | reverse complement strand
GCCGGCTGCAAAACAGGTCATGGCACACGTCACTCCAGGGCCGCGGTCTGCCACGGCGCTGCCGAAGGCAAATGCCTCATCGCCCCCCTCTTCACCCCTCTTTCTTAAGCTTAACAACTTCACACCAAGGTTACACCAAATTTCAGTCCCACGGATAAAATCCAACTTCTTAAAGGTGGTGCCCCGAAGGCCTTCCAGCAGGCACAGGTTCAGCTGCCTCCTTTTCAACAGCCAGCGCCCCAAGACAGCGCACCAAAGGGGTTTCCCTGAGTGACCGTCAAGGGGTTTTCACCAACGAGCTGTCAAAACAGGCATCTCGCCCTGCACCCGCACAGTCCGACAGGTTGGGCCGCAGCTCTCGGAGCAGCTCCTGCCGCGGAAGCCGCGTGAGGAAGCCCAGCCACAGGCAGTGCTGCACACCCACTTGCTCCCAGGAACACCCCTCAGCAGAGGGGCAAGCGAGCTCTGCCCTTCCCTGCCCTTCCCTACCGATGCCTACCGTGTCCTGTGCTGCCCAAGCAGGCACCACCTGCCACTCGGTCACTTCTCATGGACGCTGGCACCTCCTGAGGTGGAAGCGGTAGCAGAGGCCTCCTCATGTGACAAGGGCCTTACTTTTGGAGCGAGTCCAGAGGAGGCCACAAAGATGCTCCGAGGGCTGGAGCACCTCTGCTATGGGGACAGGCTGAGAGAGTTGGGCTTGTTCAGCCTGGAGAAGAGAAGGCTCCGGGGAGACCTTATTGCAGCCTTCCAGTGCCTGAAGGGGCTACAAGGGTGCTGGGAGGGACTTTTTACAAGGGCCTGTAGTGACAGGACAAGGGGGAATGGGTTTAAATTGAAAGTGGGGAGGGTTAGATTAGATATCAGGAAGAAATTCTTCCCAGAGAGGGTGGTGAGGCACTGGAACAGGTTGCCCAGAGATGTTGTGGATGCCCCAGAGAAGCTGTGGGTGCCCCATCCCTGGAAGTGTTCAAGGCCAGGCTGGATGAGGCTTTGAGCAACCTGGTCTAGTGGAAGGTGTCCCTGCCCATGGCAGGGGGGTTGGAACTAGATGGTCTTTAAGGTCCCTTCCAACCCAAACCATTCTGTGATTCTATGATTCTATGATTTTCAGGTCAGTGAATTACCTTTCTAGATCAAAGCTGTACATTATAAAACACAGCGGGCAGAAATCTTAAATACGAATCCTTAAAGTAACACACAAACCTGTAACGCCACAGAAATACATGCTAACGAAGGGAAGGAAATACCACCTTGGCCCTACTTGTGCTGAAGTTGGTAAGCTCGGATTTCAGTATGCTATTTGAGGCACAATTACAAATTTTCATTAAACTCATGTAGAAAATCTCCATTAAAACTCTACAATCTATTCAATCTCTCTCCTACTACGTGTCAAGGTGGCTTATTATTAACATTTTAAGGAATAAGTTGAAATCATCTACAAAGATGATCTCAAGCACATTATTAATTGAGCCTTCCCATGGTCACAAGATGAATTACGAGTTCATAATAAAAATCAGTCCCTAGAGCTAACTCTGAAGTACTTTCACCCCAAATCGCAGTTCCCCCCAGCAGTTCTTTCATATAAATGAGCCCTTACCTGGCATGTCCCGCTGTCCCGCTGGCCTGAGAACAGGAAAGCCACCAGCAAATAAGCCTCCCAGAGGCTGCTGAGAGCTGCCTTTATTAACGGCTGCATTAACTCCATCTCTGTTAGCTCCTTTGGGCTCTGTTAAAAAAAAGAAAAAAACCACAGAAAACCCCAGGATATATGGGAAAGTGATTTCAGCCTCACCCTCAGACTGCTAAGACTTAGCACCAGAGTCGGGACCAGACTTTTCCCTCTTCAGGCAGGCTCGGTACTGGTCTTACTCGCTAACCCGAGTCGTGGAGCACAGCACCCTCTGGTGCTTTTTCATTTCACACCGGTGATGACACCGGCAAGAGGCCGAGTTAAACCACAGCCTAGATTTTTTTGGCATTTTTTTTGTTCTTTTTATCTAGTACAGAATAACTTTTTTCCCAGAGCCAACAATTCCCGCTTAAGCAATTATTTTATTGAGAAACTCTCAAGGATTTCATCAGCCGTGACTGGTTTTTTTGGACAAGGAATGCCTGTTAGGGTGGCACCCAGTTACAGACTTACTATGAAGTGTTACTAGTTACTGACCTTAGAGCAGGATTCTGGTTTACAAAGTGTCCCCTCTGCGCATCTCTGAGTCATACCGACCTTTGCTGAACTTCAACTTGAAAACCATCCAGCTGACCTCCACAACGAGGCTTCAGCCAAGCTCACCCAGGGACCTCGGCCAGGAGCACACACTTACTTTCAATCTGTGGTGCGCTGCGGTCATTGATTTGGGTCACTTTCCTCAGGCGGGTTCCCTGCTGGATATCAGCTAGGAGTGCGTTCCGTGCTCTTTGGTCTTCCTTTCGCAGTTTTGGTACCTCGGAACTTGCCTGTTGATGACAAGAGCATCAGACAGGAGGCGCAGACAAACACACGTGCTCAGGAAGGACGCCTCAGCAAACACGGGATGGAAGGTTTGAAGTCAGGCGCCCTTGGCAGCTGTCATTTCAAAGCCTTTGAGTTGAATCAACAAGAACAGCATTGCGTTGTGTAGGAGGCAGGAAAGCTGAAAGTTTAAATATCACGTAAAGCTGGTACTAGCTGTGCTAATACTGCTGAAATTAGGGGACATGCTTAAAGGAAACGCGACCTCTTGCTTGGCCATTTATGGTCTCTGCCCCGCAACTCCAACAATGCTTTACAACAAAGACTTTATGTGCCACCTTAGAATAACCATCCTTCTGGTTTGTCTGCTTTGCCTTAGGAAAAAAGACAGCTGATTGCGTGCTGCACTTATATCTGACTGTGGTCATTAATTAATTTTGACTGTCTCTGTCTTGGAGGCTCACACCAGTTGAAGCAGAAGAATACAATCGTGTTTCAGTAACTTTTCCAGCCTAATCAAGGTCCATAAATTTAAAGTCAGGTTGTAGTTTAAAGCTTTGCAAGACAACCAAGAAAATATTTTTATTCTTTGTTCTTATTTTGCCAAGTTTCCTGTTATTAAAAATAATAAATCTTTAGAAAGTTTGGGTGTTTTGCTTTGTTGAAGTAGATAGAAACCCCAAAGCTGTTCTTTCTAAACCCATCATGTGGCTGACAGAGGGGAATCTTCACGTCAGAGGAGCCACGCACTGCGTGTGCCCACTCCCACCACAACTTCCCGCAGGTTGGCCAAGTTCCTAAACAGAAGGAATGCCAGAAACGTTTCCACAGCCCTTAGTTTTAGCATCGCAGCCATAATACAGCAGAACACCACCGTCACACTTCAAAACAAAAACCCAACTTAGTAACGGCATTCCGAAAGCAAAACAGAAGCCTGAAACTACTTAACCAGCTGCTGGATTAATGAGATGTCTAACTCGCTGCTCCCCAGTGAAGGGTCATGCCGGAGCGCGGTTCGTTGTGGGTATTGCCGTGCTCGCAGAGTCCCACCAGATGGCACTCCCGGTCGCTGCTAACGCCCCCTGCGTTCCTGGCGCCTGAGGTAAAGACTCGGAATTACAGTCTTGTGACTGTAGCCACGCGTTACCTGGAAATGTTAGAAAAAAACCCAACCCACAGCACTTTGGTACACGTTTTCCTAATGTGAAACAGCGCTGCCTGCCTTGCGCTTTCAGGCCAGCGAGTCCGGCTGCCCATTAGGACCCCCCAGGAAAGCTGCCTGTGTAAGCGGCGTTAGACACGAACCAGCCAGACGCTGTTCACTCACATTTTCTACAAGCTGACAGTACTTACTGTGAAAAATGGAAATACCATAACTGGAACACGGGTGACTCCCCTTCTCACAAAAGCTTTTAACCAGTATCTTGAACTCCTCTCTACTCCCACTTACGACTTCGCTGTAGCAGGACAACCAGGATCTAGAGGGACCTGATCAAGACCTATGTTTAAAATTAGATGCAGCAGCTGTGTTTTCACTTCCGGGTTCAAGTGTCCGTATATATTATGCCACCTGTCCACTTCATCTCCCCGATTGACTTCTCTGAGCAGGTAGGCTACCGGAATATAAAGGCTTGACATCCCAGCAGCTATTAGGCTAAATACCCTACTTGTAGCAACTTCTATTTGCGTGTGACCCATGACTTGATATCACTTTAACACGGCCAAGAGACTAATGCGGTCGCAATTTGTAGCATAAAAGAGCAGGAGCACTATTCTGCAGGCCCCTAATGCACCGTAACGAGCTGCCTTTCCCTTACGATGGATCAAGCACGACTCCATCCCATGCCCCAGCTGTTTCTTCTTCCTCCTCATGTACACAGGAGATATACAATCTTCCTGCCCAGCCTGGTGGGCTCGGGTGATTGATGAGCTGCTGAGTAGCTTGATACGGATTCTCTTTTTCCATTACAAAGCCAAGATGGTCTGGGGTGTCGCATTGCCTGGTTGCACAGGGGTGAGAGCTCCTTCGGATTTCCTCTTCGCTGCCTGCACTCCCAAGGGTGGTGACAATTCTTGTTAAGAATCATTCCCCAGGTAAGTATCTCACCCACCCACCCATCTACTGGGGTCCCACGTTTGCACACGCGTGGGTTTATCATACTGCTTTTTGATACACAATCAGAAATGAACTTCCCTTCCTTCGACTAAGAAATTAATCCGACATTCACACTTAGGCTACGCCTGCAGTCCAAAGCACAGGAAAATCTGAAACGTGCAAGTTGTGTATCAAGAGAAAAATAAAGAGGAACTCTTAGGGGTGTCAGATCTTCAGTCCTGATCACATGCAGTACAAGCAGGTCAGCAGGCAGACAAATACATTTTGAGACTCAGAGGGAAACCAGCTGCAAGACATAAGATGTATTTCTTCAGCTGCTTCCCACCCCCCCATGTGCAGGGCAGCCTCCTTTATTTACAGAAAAAGAAATGTCTCAGTCTTTCAATGAAAATCGGAAGGGAAGCCAGAGAAGAATGTGAAGATCGTTGGTTTTATTAGATGCCAGAGCAGCCCCAGGTAACACAGAGTGAAATTAAATTCCGTACTTTATTTACATGAACTGGTAAGGGAATGGGGGGTTCTCATTGCCTTAGTAACCGCCAGGTTGTTCCGCTACTATTTCTAACATAAAGAATGGCACACTCGGTACGTAACTTGGAAACAGGATGGAGCAATCCCCACACGCAACTAGCCTGCACACCAGAGATCTACTCCCTTTTCACTCCCCAAACTCCACTTTTGTCTTCAGTGTCCTAGATTACACGCTCAGCTATGCCCTTCAGTACGGAATAGGATCGATGTTCAGGCTACCTGACAGGTCTCCGAAGTACCTGTGAACAGGAAAATACCACCAAATCACAGTATTTAGAGGGATGTTCCAGAGTGTAAATCATCAGTGATGGAAATAGACATTTCAAAATCTGCAGGTGGTAACTTCGACTGGCTGAGACACAGCACAGTTATAGAGAGAGATCACTGCAACTCGAGGCCATTGAAAAGAACAACAAACCAAAGCATGCTGAAGGGTGGGGAGAGCAAAGAAGATGCACAATATACGAATGTCAAACTGAAAGTGACTGGATGCAAATCTCCAGCCATACCTCCGAAAGGAAAGCCTGCATCCAGAGTGCCGCAAGCCCGAACCTGGCAGCGGGCTCCAGCAGCAAGCATGCACGGGCAGCTGTGCCTGACCCAGCACAGTGCCGTGGCAAGGAGGGACAGCACGCTCCTCGGACAGATCTCACCCTTTAAGAAAAGATAATGCGAGCAAAAATGGAACTGCAAGTTCAGTTCTGGTCTCCAGATCTTTTAAAAGGATGTTGAAAAAACTGGAGATGTACAGGAAAGAGCCAAAGCCGGAGGAAACAGTTCATATTTCAGCAGCTCAGTCTGTTCCGTCAGCCCTGAAGTCCATCTGAGGGGCAGTCAGCCTGCACGGCAGCCAGACCTTCGCAGGGGAATGACGGCGAGGACTCGGGTCTGTTAACCCAGCAGAGGCAGGCACCGGGCGAATCACTGTAGGACACAGCCGGACAAGCTCCAACTAGAAAGCAGCAAGTACGGAAGCAGCCAGTGACTGGGTTGTATCAGACAAATTAAGACCAGAGAGACTTTTTAAAAGAAAATAGACTGAAATCCATGGCAATGAGCTCCATTTCTGGGTACATTACTGCTGCAGTACTTGCATCACTTTGGGAAAGTCACTTCACATCTTGCGAGACAGATGGGAGCATCGACCTACCCTCTGGGCTCCTACGGTACTTTAAATATTTAAGAGGTGTATGTGCTCAGACACTCAAAGGATGTAAATGCAGAAGGCACCAGGCATTTGAAAAAGTTCACAGTAATACTAATTATAGGGAAGTACTAATTATTATCTGGCTTTGGTTTCAGAATAAACCCATCAGCTGATGGGAAAAGCAGATCCAGTACTCCAGCTCTGTAATAGGTAGGAGCCATAAGATAAAATAAAGCACAACTCCATCCAAGGGCACTACATCCTCTTTTATTTCAGAGAGCTTGTAGTATTTATACTTTTAACAAGTAATGAGTTGTATCATCACCACAATAGATTCCCTTTCCTGGGCACTTTTTATAGGAAATTATGGAAATACAGCTCTGTACAAAATTTATTTATCTGAACAAGATTAAAAAAATAAACCACATAAAGAAGTCAAAATACAGTTGGCTTATCCCTGTCTATTTGGTGAGACATATAATGATAAAATTAAAAATCAATCGATCAATTTGACATGCAGTATTTTATGAGGGGCAGAAAGAGAGGGCTCTCGTTTGCTAACCATTTCATTTATTTCTGTGAATCTGGTGTCTATGACCCTTCAACTCTCCCATGCCCAATTTTACCCCCTAGGTAAAAAAGAAGGATTCAATGCAAAGATCAAGCACAGACACTGGCAGAAGGCATACATAGCGTATATTTTAGTCAGAGAAGAGTTTGAGGACACCCCTTAACAAACCCTTGCTTTCTTACTACCCCTCTCTGCCATGCTCAGCCAAACCTGCACAGACATGGGCTGGGGCAAGGGATCTTCACCAGTGCAGTGTGCAACACCCCAGGTTTGGCTTTTAGGGAAGGAGAAGGACGTTGCAGCAAGATAAAGACAGATCAACAGAAAGCTCTAGGATAGGGGATGCTTGATCAAGGAGACACACACTCACAAAAACTAGAGTTCCCGGGCCAGTCCTGGCCTTCTCTGGAATCCAACCTGACATGAATCAGAGACCAATCCTAAACTAGAAATGCAAAAGAGCAAGTCATAGAATCATAGAATCATAGAATGGTTAGGGTTGGAAGGGACCTTAAAGATCATCTAGTTCCAACCCCCCTGCCATGGGCAGGGACACCTTCCACTAGACCAGGTTGCTCAAAGCCACATCCAGCCTGGCCTTGAAGACATCCAGGGATGGGGCATCCCCAGCTTCTCTGGGCAACCTGTTCCAGTGCCTCACCACCCTCTCCGTGAAGAATTTCTTCCTGATATCTAATCTAAACCTCCCTGTTTTCAGTTTGTACCCTACAAACATGGCAATGGGCAAAGTCTACAAACACGGCAATGGACAATTAAAGCCAGGATGTAGAACAGCAGATGGGGCAAACCCAGCAATAGGTGGGCAGGCAATGCAGCCAGTGATGTGACAGTGCCACATCTGGCTGAAGAAACTATGCATCAACAGTGAGAGGCAATTGAAACATCTAAATCTTAATTCAAGCACATGCAAAACATCAAGAAGGAGCCTGAACAACTGGAGATATAACAAAAAACCACTCCAAATATTATCCCTATATTAGCAGTAACTGGAGTTCTGTTGTAGACAAATATGGATTGTTCAGGAAAGAGGACAATAAAGGTGAAGCTAGCTGTGTAATGTACGTATGCCATGCCAGAGATGGCTAAGAGTATCCAGAGGAAAACACAGCTTGTTTGGGGTTGGTAAATCATCTGAGGAAGGATGACGAGTGTTCTCACAGCCCATATGGCATAGCAAGGCTCTCCAAGTAGGAGAGATGGCGAGTGGGTCCCCATCCAGCCATAAAGCTCCTGCTCCCTGGAAGGAAAGCCAGGCACAGGGTTGGTGCTCACAACAAGCTTGAAGAGCATAGAGATAGGGTAAGGGGCAACATCCTGCTAAAATACCCTTCTGGGAATGCTGCTGATAAAAAAAGAGCGGATGAAGAATAGGGGAGACCAGCTTGCGAGCAACTCCGTAACGTCATTCCACTTAGCCACAAGCTGCTGACCACAAGAGTCCATAAGGAGATGCCTGTAAGCATCAGGACTAACGTATTTAAGTGAATTCAAGTCTTAGAAGACTGCATCCTTTTCAAAAACAGAAGTGACATGAAAACAATATTGACAGTAAGATGCCAGAACATTCAATCAAACTACAACGTCATCATTTTTAGTTAAAAGAAAGAGGTTGGTTTGGAACAAGGTAGAATATGGAAGATGACCAGAAACCACAGTGTAAGCCAGCCTGTATGTCTTCCTTGACACAGCACAGGATTATAAAAGTCATCTATGCATTTGTAGCCCAACATGAGATCTGAAATGCCAGAGGAACTTGTTTTCCCAAGAGCAGTCCACTAGCACTAGATGAGAATTATGCCAAGAATTCACGATTTCATATCTGCAGCAGAAGCAGTTTGCCCAGCAGGCAAGAGCATTGCTTTCACAGAGTTCTCAAACCAGCAGCTGAAGTCTCCCCCAGGAATGTGCTAAGAAATGCAATTGCAACAAAGACCAGGAGTTTAATAAAATAATAACAAACCCAGTTTCCAGCAAGTCACAAACAGAAGTACAATACAGAAAACCATTGTCATGCTTTCTGGCATTTACTTTAAATATGCATCAGGTGTGGTGACACTCTGGCACTGTCAAATGCAAACTAAAATAATCAAAATAATCACCCTGTCCAGCTTAAGGAAAAATCCCACTAGTCTCAACAACAAAGCACATGACTTCTTTTATTTGAAGTGTTTTAAATGTTCCTTTACAGAGAAGCTTGCAAGATCTGGTACGTGCGAGTTTTCCTTCCTCCATTCACAATAGAGCCTGACCTCTGATTTAAAGCTTTTTTAATTATGGGAAACCTCGCCACGGTGCAAGACTCCACTGCACAGCCAATTGCAAGATCAGAGCTGCTTCTTGTGTTTCTGCTGTGTGGCATAGGATGGAACTAGTTTTTTCCTGACACGTGGTCTACCTGGGTAAACACGGCAATCTCTCTATTGGCTTCCCATGCGAGGGGTCACTCTCCAGCCAATATTTTTTCTGAGGGAACCTACACAAGGGGACCTGCCAAATAGCTTCCTGGCAGCTAATGAAGTCATTGTTGCAAGAGAATGACAGGAGGAGCGTTCCGCGATTTCATCTACACCCAGCTCAGTAGTGATTAACCATGACCTCAGCCTCCGCCTCACAAAGTTCTGCAGTGTGAACCCGCCGGGTTGAAAAGGTCACGGAGCAATGTGTGTACTGAGATAGGCTGCGTCTGCACCAGCCGCGGTCCTCAACTCTTAGCAAGGGAAGCGCGGTGCAGAAGTCGTTAGAGTTCTCTTCCCAGCGTTCTAGCCACCGCCTAGTCCTGGCGTTGGTCCCAGGCTAATGAGGCGTTTCCGTGTTAGCAGAGATGGTGTCTGCTCTGCAGTAGCATCTACCTGCTTGGAGCGCACCAGCAGCCACAACAGCAGGGAACAAGCGATAAAAAAGGAGCATAGCAGGAGTTACTCTCTTCTCCAACCGTACTCCAGTGCTCACTTCAAACACCACCAGTATTCGATGCTGCTGCACCCAACAAAACCCTCTTCGTTTTACGTTAGCACCACTCCATCAGACAATGTAAAGCCCTGTATACTGAGAGGGTGAATTGCTCCTACTACAAACGGAGCAGCGGGCTTATTAACGGGGGTGGACTTTGAGTTTTCCAGTGTGGGTTGCTGAATTTCTGTACCTGAATGCAAGAAGGCAACAGAATCAATAGGATGATTTTGAACCACTTCGCTTTTTTGTGGGTATTTAACTTACTGACACCCATATTTTAAACATAAATTCTGGCTGTTCTTTCACTACAAGAAAATAGGCAGTGACGGAAGCCATCAAAATGGAGGCAGTATAAAATCAAAACTGCTCTAAAATTGTTTCTCAGCAGTTCAGAAAGATCACAAGTCAGATACCAAAGATACTGAGACCAGCTTCAAAAAATAATTTTGAACTTCACTGTCCAACTTCTTGTTCTTTGAGTTCCCAAGATTTCCTCTGCATCAACTAAAACATAACATAATTATCATCAGAATTATGTAATAACATCAACACAAACAAGAAAACCTGAGGCCCTGACACTGCGATGGAAATGTCAAACAGCACCAGGCTGAAAATACTCCCCCGGGAGCTGGTGACACTACCCCTGTTCACTCTCTGCCTACCTACCACAGCAGGGTGCCCAGCACGAGAAGGGCTGCTGTGAGTAGTGGTAACAAAACATTCAACGTGTGACAGCCTACGTGTACAACCGTTTGGTCTCTCTCTGTTCTAAGGATGCTGGGCCATTTCTCCCACCTCGTTACCACATCGTTCTGAAATGCCTTTTAGCATCCATGTAAAATTACGGTCAGCCCAAGATCGGAGAAGCGTGAGAAACTGACATTTCTTGCAATGTCACCTTCCAGCCGTACAGAGAAGTCCAACTTAAGTATCGCTATAATTCTGCGTTCTCTTTTAATTAAAAGGCTACGAGTGTAATATTAATTGACAGACGGAATTTACTATGTAGCCACTGCATACACTACAGATGGGGTACTGATTTTTCAGGGCAGTATTACCTTGTGATTAGAATGGTAAATTCACCTATTAGCTCTCTGCAGCTAGGCTGCTGCTAGCACCAGGGCTCGATCATTTACAGCTGGTACCTCTGTGGCACACTGCAATTTCCATGCTTCCATATGGAAGGCTATACAGGCCAAAAGAGACAGCAAGAACAAGAAAATTAAATGCCTTCTATTCCATTCAGCCAATATGTGCAACACACGACATTATGAAGAAACCTGCAAAACAGAACTCGCCACCTACATCCATGAGAAGCGGTGACCTAAGAGAGCTCAAGTAAAGCATTCAAGAAGATGAGCACGGGTGAATACATACAGTACGTCCCCCTATACCAGTCCCAATGAAACACACGGAGCAATACCAACCTGTTTGCTTTACATCTTTCCCACCTCTCCTAGGTCCCACTTACCCTTTCTGGTATTTGTTGACTACAAGGGTAAAAGGCTACAGCAGCAACACTTGGAGATGCCATAGCTGCGCAGTCCCACGTTTTCCACTATCTGAAAATTCAGTAATATAAACCACACAAAGACACAACATTTCTTCTACATCATTGCCTCTCACTTCTTTATGATAGCAGGCTTGTGTGAGATGTGATATGTCATTAAAACAGCCTTTATTTTGGCTGGAACAAAACATTCTCAAAAATTTCAGCTGCACCTTGCCCAGCCCTCGGCACGGTCTGTACAGTGGCCAGTCACCACAAAGATTACCAAGCCTGTGCTCTCTCTCACTCTGGTATGATTTACCTAGCAGCAATAAATATGATCATTTAGTATCTCCTGACCTAGGGACTTCATGACAAAGTACTAAATCTCACCTTACCCACAGCTCGCATAAAATTTTAATAAACACGTTCCTAAATATCTTGCAATTGGCACTACGCATGATTCTGTTAAGCTTTCGGTGTTACGCTTGCAAGACTAGGGGTCTGAAGGAAAACTTGAGAAATTACCTTCATTTTTGCACTAAATAATAAGCAGGTGTGTGCATTATTCATTAGAACGCACACATTCTCTTTCTCATATTATATTTGGTAAGAGCAAATCAAAATACCATGTATCATCAGTATCTGCAGTCAAGCTGTTCTACATACGTTGGTTTTTTCTCTTTCCAAATTTGGAGCAGTAGTACTAAATGTCATAGGAGCAAAACCAACTCCCACACAACTTCAGATAAGCACTGTAGCGCTCTGAATTTCTTGGGAAGGTCGGGGAAAAAACACCTCAGCAGGGTTTGCACTCTGACAACTGCATGAAGGAGGGGGAAAAAAGCCATCTCCTGAGGAAAACTATCGGCTGATGTTTTCCTTAATGCTGGAAACCCTACCTCTGTGTAAATTATGCATTTATCAGGGTGTTGTACCATGAGGAATTGCTCGTCTTAGTTTTTTATTAACAGGATAGAAAATAAGGTAAGAATAACAAACTTGGTAAACACTGACATGTTTATCTACAGCAGAAATTCTATTCATTTTCTTTTTTTTTTTTTTTAAACTAAGCAAGAACACGGTAATCATTAAGATTAATCTACATGCCAGTCTAGTGTTCACCAGTATTTCAAGTTTCACATTTCTCTCACCAAAGTAAGCATAGTCCTTTCTTTGCCTCCTCTCCTAGTTTTCAGCATGCCAATAAGGCAAATAAACTCCTCGTGCTCCCGTACCTGCTGTAATAATTTCATCCACTGTGATTTTTTGGGGGTTAATTTCTACGCTAAAACTTTAGTAATACAAATTCTAAAGAGAATAGAAGTATTTTCTTTAACTCCACAAACATATGAATCATTAAACAAACATCTTCTCTGAATAAGGCACAACCCAGCAGGGCTGCTACACACACAAACTTCCTTCAATATTAACATTTTAATAAGTGATGACTGATCACAATGTCAGGAGTTCAAATGTACAGACAAAGGCTGCACAGCAGCGAGCCGCCCCCACTGCACGTAAAAAGTGAACGTCACTTATCAAAGTAAAATTCTCTCTTGATCCTCTCTTGGGAGATGAAGCAGAAGAAAAATTTTAATCAGTCTCAGTGGTGGTACCTGGTCTGAGAAATATGGCAAACCCAAACTACCCAGAATGCCTCATACAACAAACTAAAAGGCAAAAGAGGTAAAAAAAAATAGAGGGGGAAATAAAAAGAAGGTTTTTTTCAGAGGCAAAAAGCTTAAAAAACCCACAAAAACTATGAGAAAACACCCTATGTGATGCACATATGCCTATAAAATCAAAAGAGCTTTAGGACAGACATCCTAATGCCCCCTTTCTAAGTTTCCTTCATTAGCGTGGAGGAGAAATTTTAGAGAAGAGATCTGAATTCTGTAAGCCAGTGCCAGAAAATCCATTGGGGTACAGTTTTATTCTGCCTACTCATCCCCTCTCGTCTTTATCTATGGCCCTCAGAAGGGAGGCATCTGAAGACACGCTCAATTAATCCAATTAGTCACATTTTGACTCAGCCACCTACCTCTGCTACTGCAGATACCCTCCCATTCCCTCCTGAAAAACCCACTGCGTTGTTAAGTGCACTCCAACAGCATGTAGCTGTTCAGCTGTTGGGCACCCGTGACTCCTAGCATGTCTTAAATACCATCTCCAAATCACCTCAGTATTGCCTTTTGTGACCAGAATTCGGTACAAATACAGAATACCTACAAGTCCAAAATCTTTGAAAACGGTAGGAAGCAATCTAACTTTTTTCCTCCTTAGGAGGAAGTTCATAGTACAAAAAAGTAACAGTGCTGAGGATTTCAATGCAGTAAGGACTGAAAAATCATTTGGGACCATGGCTCATAATATTTACTAAGAAAATGCGCAGGAAAAAAGGTAATGTAGTGACTGTTTCTGCTGAAAGTCTCTTAATAATGAAAGCAAGAGGAAAGTACGGCTATTATCCATGTAATCAGAAAAGCGAGGGAAGTCTACAGTACCCATGCATTAGTATCATGCATAAAGACAGGATTCTAAAACCACAGCCTACAGAGACATTTCTCTTTCCACCTACATCAAGCAAGTTAAACTAGTGGATCCCCGGCATATCGATACCAAAATTAAAACCTAACGTTAAAGTGCTAACATGTAAATGCTACTCTGGTTTAATTATATCAGTACAATAAAAGTCACAGTGCTGTTTACTTTGGAACATTTCCAGGTGTTGGCCAAATAAAACTTACTTGTTCCGAAGGTCTTTCTTAAACCTATGTGCCTGTTAGAGTTTTTCCTTCTTCCATCCTCCAACTGTAGACTGAGCAGCTGTAACAACAGCTGGGCAGTTTAGCAGCTGTGAAAGACAGATGCCAAGTTCTAGAAAAAAGTTTCCTAGTAAAAGAAAACTGGGGCTGTAGCGAGTGTTCATGGATTCCTCAATTACGAGATTTTACTCCGTAACTTGGCACCAACTGAAGAGCTGACTCTCACCCTGCGCTTTCGCTGAACTCCCCAGGCAGACCATAGATACTCTCCAAGTTAGCCCTCTCTGATTCAGTTTTGACAGGAAAAATCCTTTTGCTGTTACAGAAAAAACAATGTTCTGTCACATTATTGTACTAATTCTTTATGTTGGTCCACGTGCTCTTTTCAGTGTCAAGACTTGGAAGACTTTAATGTCAGACATTAATTAGAAATACATACAGTTTGTATCATATCACCAAGATAAAACTGACCCTAAATTCTCTTTGTCTTACATGCAGAGGATCACATTTGAAATAGAATGATCTAACTAAAATATGGAAATACAGTATAAGCCTTGTATCAAAATCCTGTCACAGTAATGGTTTTAGCCAAAAGAAAAAGAGGGGGAAACAAAAACCCAAACTTGTTTATAGTGATCCTTAGGGGGCCTCTTAGCTTTCTCAAGTCTTTTACAATTGGCATATGCTGGAGGCATCTAAAAATGTCTGTAGATACTTATTGAGCTAAATTTATTAGGATAAGAACGCTTGCCGCTTCTGTTGACTTTAACTGCAGTTGTAGGCATTAAGCTGCTTGCAAAATTCAGCCCACTAATTTCAGTATCTAACTATAGGTTGTGTACCAACCCAGAAGAGCTGCTAATTGAGAGCACTGCTCATGGTGCCCAAAGCCATCACCGAATGATAAAAGGAATCAAGCACTGCTTATTTCATCTGCTGTCCTTATCCTCCTCCTCCTCTTCTCCACAATTCATGGAGAGTTTTACAAAATTGGTTGAGACTGCAAAGTAGCTGGGAGAAACATGCAAGGAAATCTTCTGGAAAAAAATAACACAAGAGCATTATCAAACCAAATCGACCTTCAAGGGAACTAACAGGCAGGGATGCCAGAGAAGGTGAGGGAGAAATAAAGTTCCTAAAACCAATAAATAAATTTGAAGTACATTTGAAGTGCCACGTACTGTTTTGCTGCAGGGACTAACATACACTGCAAATAAGTGCAGAAAAAATATATGAAAAAGAGTCAGGAGAGATTTCAAGTCGTGAACACAGCCATGCCAGGTTTCACTATTTCAGAAATGGTCTGAGAATCTCAGTGCAAAAACAAGACTATGAACAAATGATTGCAGAACACAAGGAATGACTCAAACTTATGTTTTATCATAGATACAATAATCCATTGTGAAGGTATGAAAATGTAATACCCTGCAGCCCCACTCACAGCATCCTCCTGTGATCGCAAACACGCTGGCAGGGCACATGTTCTACTTCATGACACACTGAGTAATGATCTGTTACAAGCTGCAGTTGTCCCTGCGCTTGTACAGAAGCATATTGTGCTCTATCCCCGGGAAGACGGCATGTGCTAGGAAGAGCAACACCTACAGCTGAACACTCTTGAGTCTTAACAGAAGCTGTAGGAAAGAGGATGAAGAAATTAACGCTTACCACCTCCGCAGTACCAATACAAAACTGAGTTCCCTGTGGCTGGAGAACTATTCACAAACGCTAAACTCTCACCACATGTGCTCCAATGCAATTGTCTCCAAGCTTTTTGATCCCGCACCCCTAGCCGTAAGAAAATTTTTGAGCACTGTCATGGTTTAAC
The DNA here is from genome assembly GCF_000690775.1 of Eurypyga helias. Lineage (NCBI taxonomy): Eukaryota > Metazoa > Chordata > Aves > Eurypygiformes > Eurypygidae > Eurypyga > Eurypyga helias. The sequence goes on along the minus strand of NW_010274645.1, from coordinate 33 downwards.
TCCGACTCGCAAAATACCACAAAGCTGCTCTCA
>NW_010274644.1:0-10166 GCF_000690775.1 Eurypyga helias | reverse complement strand
AGACGTTAAACTGCACTGGTCCCAACACCGACCCCTAATACACCACCTGTGTGTCCTTGCCTTTATCCAGAAGTACAGCAAGAAGTTGTCATGTGAACATCCTTTTTATACAATGGTAAAAATAATTAGTAGTATTGCTTTCCTTTAAGAAAAACCTGTAAGAGTTCAAATTATCAGAATGAGGCAACATTTCCATGGACAGGACATTAATAGGATGTGGTGCTCTGGTTGGCGCCCATTTGATACCACACAGCTCAGAGTTCCCAGTATCCCAAGGGACGTAAATTTATCTATACTATCCTCTTTTTCTTTACAGTGTTAGCTCCAGTAAAGAGTATTTTAAGGGGTACTTGGCAAAATTTGAGTGTCTTTCTTTCTCAGATCATAATGAACCACCACCCCCTTGAGGCAGCACACAAGAAGCCTGTGACTGATTTGTTTTGCTTTTGTTTCTCTCTGTGTATTACAAGCACAGTTTTATACAGATAGCTGTAATAAGCATTTGTTAAAGGTAGGATGAGGTGTTTATGACTTTAGCATAATGACATAAGGCAGAGAAATGCAGGCCTGATATAAGTACAGAGACCTTTAGAAATGGAGACATTGGAGGCAGAATAGGGAAGTACAGGCATGGGTTGAGAAGAAATGAGGCACAACCTTGGCTCTAGAAGCCTCATGGTTATAAAGAACTTGCCCATGGTCAATAAAAGAAACTGACATTTGGAACTGGTAAAAGAATATTTTAGTGGTAACAGAAAGAACAAAGAAGTCATACCTAACATACATAGAGGACACCATGTACGATGAGTTTGGATATAGCATGGACCTGCAAACTAATAAGAAAGAGAAGGGTATAAAAATGCTTTACAAACATACAAAACTGTGCCCAAGTGGATCCTGGACTTAGGAAGAAGAAGCTATTGATATCATGCTCTTCCTGATGAAGTACTCCACATGGTAGACAAATCGCATAAAACTCCACTCAAGATGAAACCACCAATCTGAGGATCACAAAGAGCAGGAGAAGGGGGAATAACTGAGAAGTGTGTAAACAATTATAACTGAATTTTTATTCTTTCTGTAACAATTAGATCTGGGCTAATAATGATTATACTCATAAGACTTCAATAATTTTAACAATTAATTCATGGCTTTACTAATACATGAGGTGTGCTTCCTCTTTGTAAACCAGGTTTTGAGTGTAACAGATGTATGTATTTTACCTGACTGGATTTTCAGTAGAGTTTGTTTTCCAAAAATGGCTTTGCGTCAGGAAATGTGCACACCTTTTCATTGTAGATACATGTTTTAGGCAGCACCCCCCATATTTAAGCTGTGTGTAATATTAGTTAATAGGCAACATTTCAGGCTTCTTTTTTTTCTTGTTGTTGTTCTTTAAGCATGTAATTAGTGCTTCTGCTGATGATGAACTATATCACCTCTCCTCTAGGGATACAAAAGGTATCAAAACTTACTTCCAAAAATGGAACTATTACAAAAACCTGCAACAATCTACTAGAAAAATGCAGCAGATGTGGTGGGTTGACCCTGTCTGGAGGCAAGTGCTCACCAAAGCTGCTCTGTCACTGCCCTCCTCAGCTGGGCAGGGGAGGGAAAATGTTATGAAAGGCTTCTGGGTCAGGGTAAGGGCAGGGAGGGATCACTCACCAGTTACTGTCTTGGGCAAAACAGACTCGATTTGGGTAAATTTAAGTTATTGACAGTCAAATCACAAGTAGAAGACAACTAAACCCAAATCTTAAAACAACTTCCCTCCACCCCTCCTTTCTTCCCAGATTCAACTTCAGTCTTGTTTTTCTCTACTTCTTCCCTCTACAAGCAGCAGACAGAGAATGGGGGTTGTGGTCAGTTCATCACACATCTCTGCCACTCCTTCTTCCTCAGGGGAGGATTCCTCACACTCTGCCTCTGCTGCCACATGGGGTCCATCCCACAGGAGAGAGTCCTCCACGTACTTCTCCAATATGAGTCCTTCCCATGGGCTGCAGTTCTTCACAAACTGCTCCAGCGTGGGTCCCCCCCAAGGGGTGCCGTCCTTCAGGAACAGCCTGCTCCAGCCTGGGTCCCCCTGGGGTCACAGTTCCTGCCAGCAAACCTGCTCCAGCCTGGGTTCTTCTCTCCATGGGGCCACAGGCCCTGCTAGGACTCTGCTCCAGCATGGGATATCCATGGGGTCACAACCTCCTTCGGGCATCCCCCTGCTCCAGCATAGGGTCCGCCCACAGCTGCAGGTGGGTCTCTGCTCCCCTGTGACCCTCCATGGCTGCAGGGCACAGCCGGCCTCACCATGGTCTGCACCACGGGCTGCCGGGGAATCGCTGCTCTGGTGCCTGGAGCACCTCCTGCCCCTCCTTCTCCTCCAATGTTGATGTCTGTAGAGTTGTTGCTCTCACATCTCTCTCTCTCTGCTACAATTTTCTGTTTTGTTTTTCTACCTTCTCAAGTATGTTATCCCAGAGGTGCTACCACTGTCACTGATTGGCTTGGCCTTGACAAGCGGCGGGTCTGTCTTGGAGCTCTACCCCCTGTCACCAAGACCTTGCCACACAAACCCAATACGTCAGTCTGTTTCAGAGAGCATTGTTACACAGCACCAGAGTTGAGTTACACTTGTAAAAAGGGAGTGAATAATACGTGAGGTAAGAAAAACCTACTCAAATATGTTTACACATCAGATATTCAGAAAAACATTAAGACAAAATTCATCTAATGAGGCAGGTCACATCCTGGACTGGTGTAGCAGAATGTTACATACATGCTTTATGGTGTAAAACTACCTGTCAGCTTTAACTGACTACTGGATATAGGAAAGGCTCATAGCCCAATAGACTGTTCCTTTCCTGCTCCCCTTTCTATGGTCAATAAATAAAGTATTTTGAGAATGTCCTCAGTGGCTCCCCTTGCAGTTCTTGGCCACCAGGACACAGGAAAATCCATAGCTACTCTGACTGATAACAGGGGATCCAGCAACATAGACTGACAAATGGTTGATGGGTTAAGTTCATATTTTGTTTTCCCTGGCACCTGTGGCTGAGCAATGATTTGCATGCAGCTTTGACTCCAGTTCTATTTCTTCTTTTCCTAAACTTTTTGTATTTTTATTATATACTCAAAAGTTTGGTCCTCTGTGTCAGATCTGTGCTATCATTTAATTTCTTACTTGTTCTCTGAAAACAAGTTCTCTCACTTGTCTTCATTATCCTTTTGGTAATATATAAAGTGCAAACCTGACATATGTGTGTTTGAATGTATGTTTATACATGTAAGTATATACTTACATGTGGTAAAAACATGGAAGAAAACAGCTATTCAAAAGTTAAATGTATATAAATGTATGTATATGTATGTAGAATGTGTGTGTGTGTTTATATATACAAAAATATGTGTCCATATACAGACAGATGTTCATATATTAAAATCCAGTCCTACAGAATAACATTTCCTAATAAAATTAGGAAAACATCTTATGTTTGTGATATGTCCTTATGAACATCCAATACTTAAAACATAAATTCTCAGCCAGTTATTCTGTTTCCAAATATCTCCCACCCTCCCACAGTCTTGTGTTCCTTTTTATATGCTACCCATATATCTACTAACTCATTAACTTCAATTAAATCAATTAAAAATCCCCACAGTGCCCTAATTAGTGAAATATACTTAACCAAATCTATCAATAATTATTTTGAACATCTCTTAATATCACATCTAGAAAAACACTCAAGTGAAAATTAATTAATTACTATCAACAAAATAGAGATCCTTACATCTCAAATACTATCACACACACATAATTAGCTAATAAATTTTAAATGGGTAAATTACATGGTGGGGAAAAAAAATCTCAAGAAAGTGTTATCTGTGAAAACACGTTTATTCTTCTAACCTGAAAAAAATTCTTGTTCTGTATTTTCTGACCCTAAGGCATTGTACTTGCCATAAATCTGCTTAAGTCATAGGTTAGTAATGTGAGAAGAAAAATAGTTCAGATATCTCTTTCTTTTACAGTTAAATGAAGAACAGTTATGACAAAGCAGGTAGTAATATAGCAAAAATAATAGACAAAGTAATAGCTGCAATTGGTGCAATTGTGCAGGCGTGTGTGATACCTTTGCAGGAAAGATTTGGGCATCTCAAAGAGAAGTTCTCTATCACTGGCAATGTGCTAGAAAGACTTGTCACTTATGATTTTTGTCACAGATAGTGTGAAAGCAATTGATTGTATCAGCTGAGGACACTGAAAGTGTTGAAATATGGCCTGGTCTTGTGTAAAAGAAAGATTTACAGTGATTATGACGCAAATTAAGGTTAGTCAATTAAATCGCATATTTTTGTAGGATTGTGATTAATGAGAAATAAAGTTTATCCTTATTAGAAATGTTCACCATAAAAAAACTTAGGTGGAAAAACATTTCATTATTTTGTGAGAGTCAGAGGGATTTCTCTCAAGTTAATAAAGTTTTTAACAGATTTGAACACAACTAAACCAGAATGGTACTGAAATTAATATTTTTGTGTTCCTAGCTCATAGAGTTCCTTACTAGTGTTCCTGGTTCCATTACTATCACCCACTGAGGGTTTAAAAATACTTTGGTCAAAGATAAATCGCATATCGATATTTTCTGACCCCAGTGTTTTAACCATGGAGGAAAGGGGAGGGAGGAGGGGAGAGAACATTTCTTTCCAAAGCAAAATGAAGCACTCTTCATTTGAAGAAATGTTTCTGTCTCAAAGCCCTGAAAATTCCAGTGCCTTCCAGTTCCGGTGTATCCTCCAGTGTCTACTGACACATCTGCCTGCTTGAAAATGCCTTTTTCCATCAAACCAATTCCCACCAAAAGACTACAACTTACAGCCAGATTCTGTTAATGCAGATGCTGTATAAGTAGATCCTGCAGTATTCGTCAAAGGAAACTATTGTCCAATGATTACATTTTCTATCTTAATTCAAACTTACTTTTCCTCTCCCTTATATCTTGTTTTTCTAATTTAATTTTGCTAATTGCCATTCTTTTTTAATCTTAATTAAAATTGCAACCTTTTCCCACCTGAACATCTAGCAGATGAAATATGCCAGTGAATACCAACTTAGTTACTTATCTGGGAATGAATTCTGTCAGTTGTTGAAAAGAACCGTGCAATGTGACATTTGTATGCAAATTTAATAAAAAGTTGACCATAACTCACTCAGGAGCAGAGTACTTGGACAGTGATAATTGCCTAATTAACAAGACTGGAGGAAGATAACATTAAAGATGTAAAGTATTGTATATGAAAATAGACTGATTGGTCCTAGGCTTAGACATATTTCAGATTTCTTGTAATAGCTTTCTGTTGGTCAGTAGTATTTATCTGAGGTGTTGTTAACATTAGAACTAAATATATAAGCATGAAGTTGAGTCTGAATATGTTACTCAGAACTTTTCTCTCTTAATTTGAAGGACTGTGTGATAATTTGGTTTTATGTATGACAATCCATAATAATTGAGTTGAATTATTATTTTAAAATGAGAATACGCAGTAGAGCTGATTTTGTTTCTACTTGCAATAATTTTGTGCTGAAGTTATACAGCAGATAAACATTGTATAGAATGTAATTTGCTCTTTACTGTTTACAACAGTGTCCTCATCCATCTTCAGAAGAATGAAAAAATACCATGTCATAGACTTGGATTTATCAGAAACAATGGAATAAAATTATAAGATGTAAGTCTAATTGATAAAACTGATTTTAAAATTTTCACAGCTTAAGCGAAACCCAGAAAAATTGGCAGTTTTCCTTTCAAACTTTCTTTGGGCTGGGACAGCTGACAGGCTGGGACAAAACATGAGATGAAATGTGAAACAGAGATAACAGCTCACCAAAAGGAGGTCAGATGAAACAAGAAACACATTTGATGAGATAAGCATTGGTTCTTCATTAATTTTTTACACAGGGAAACCATTAAGCAACTGCTTACTCCAAATTCATCATTTACAGATCTGAAGAAAACAATGGTGCCAGTACCACAAAGGAGGAAACTTACTCTGTTAGCTTCTGTGGAAACGGAAAGATTTTTAGTGACATGATACTTATATATATTATAAACTCTTACATGAGGCAATTATTATTGTGTACACAGGAATTAGTTTGAAAAACTTTTCAATGAGGAAAAAATGCAATTTTTTTTTTTTAAACACAGTCCTACAAAGATGTTATACTGAATGGAAAGGGATTAAAATCTTGTAATTCTTCTGTTATCATGTCTGTTACAGTATATATTACGCACTATGTAGCTAACTGTCTGGATGTACATTGAAGTGGGGTCGAATACAACTAGTTCTGTTATTATCCACTTAAAAATCAGTCCAAATTATTTTCCATTCAGTGCTTCCAATCTAAAAAAAAAAAAAAAAAAGGAGGGGGAAAACAGCAACAATTGTGAAGACAGATTTCCCAGCTAGAAAAAAAGAGAAAGAGAAAAAAAGAGAGAGAGAAAGAGAAACAGAAAGAGAAGGAAAGAGAAAGAGAAAGAAAGAGAAAGAGGAAGAGAAAGAGAAAGAAAAAGAAAGAAAGAGAAAGAGAAAGAGAAAGAAAGAGAAAAATAATTTGGTACTTCAGAAAAATCTCTGACAAAAAATATCATTAAAGACACTGGAATATAGAAATAATAACGTATCTTTAAGTAGCAGTATATATATGTCGAGGGTGAAGGTTAATTGGCACTGATTTACTCATGGTAAAACTGAGCTATTCTCATTGACTTGATTACCAACCTTGATTACTAACAGGGATCGGGAATCCATAGCATGGCTATTTCAAGTTGACTATCAAATTATAGATAATACAGAAAACAGTTCAAAATGCTGAGCTTGCTCTTTAGAAGAATGTATTTTGTTAAATAATGGAAAGGCTGCTAAAGAAACTAAGGAGGCATGGGAAAAAAAGTTATAGTCACTGAGAAAAAAAGTGAATAATTGATTTCTCCAGTTTAGCAGCATAGAAACATGTTTATGAATATAATCAATAAGGGGTTATATAAAACTTGGAGTAATGAAGAAAAATTTGCAAATGTCTGACTTCTAAAGAAAATCAAGAGCCTAAAGAAGTGTAAGGAAATTTAAGGAATCATTAAAAAAAAAGAAAAGGTATATCAACATATGTAAGATGCACAATGAGTTGAAAAATCCAAGCAACTCATGCAGATTATGTAAGAACAGTTTTAAAATAAAGAGAGGGACAAATGGTTCTCAAGGAATTAAAAATATTTTTCCTAAGAGTTTGAATTCCAGTTGTTTTTAAACAATCAATCCAGAGTGTATTTTTATGGAGAATGGAGAGGAAACAAAAAGATGTAGCAAGCAGGTATTAACCGTATATATTGCAAGGCTAACATTAAAACAAACAAACGAATGAACAAACACCACAAAAAACAAAGCAAGCAAATAGTTTTGTAGTCAAATCAAAGTCACAATTAAACTCTGTGGCTGAGTTAAAGACAACATTATTTATAAATAATAGGTCAGATAATAAACTACAGCCAAGTAATCAGAGAACAGAATCAGAAGTTTGAAAATTTCAGTATTTCACCCAGTCCAGCCTTCTGTTCAAGGCCAGATTACCTATACCTTGTGTCACTCCTGATAGATGTTTTCCTAACCTATTCGTAAAGTCATCCAGTACTGGAAATACCAGACAATCCATCCCAGTGCTTCACTATGCTTCTTACTATAGTATTTTCCTTCATATCTAACTTAAATCTTTCTGCAATATGCACCTATTAGTTTTTGTCCTATTCATCATGGTCATGAAGAAGAGATTATTCTTTCTTCTCAGCAGTAATCTTTTTTGTTTGCTTTTACATGCTTGAAATCTATTGCTTTTTTTGCCATCCTCTTCTCTTCTAGTTGCTAAACAATAGAAATTCATTAAGTTTTCTCTCATAGATCACATTTTCAAGACCTCTTAATTGTTGTCATTCCTCACCACTGTAAGAAATCTACATCTTTCCTGCACGGCTGTTTTCTCTTTGCCTTAAGAGTTAAAGTATTCCCTTGCATCTTGTGCTTTATATGCCAAACTTCTAGGTCATACAGTCTGGAATGATACTGAGGAGATTGCCCACTTTCTGTGCTTTTTTGCACAAAATATTTGGTTCATAACAAATCCCCATTCGCCATTACTGGCCTCCTTACTCTGTCCTAAATATTTCCAAACAGTTTGATTGCTTTGCTCTCCAGCTGATATATAATCAGATTATTTAAGTGTACCGGGAAAATGAGAAGCATGTAGTCTACTTTAGGACTACTGCTACCTAAAAATGTCTCAGACAAGACAGAAAAACTCATCTGGTGGCATCTTGGTTTTAGATCCTAACCAAAATATTTGGCTTGTTTTGAATTACTCAGCTTTAAGGAAATAGTCTTCTCTCATTGTTAAAACTAAGCATCATTAAATATATCTTTTATTGATTTTTTTACTTATTTTAATCTCTCGTTGCATAAAGCAAAACCATGCAAAATTATTTCATAACAAAAGTACGTACATCATAGCCACGTATTATATGGTAGCAATCCTGTTTTATTCTTCTCCTGAATTAAGAAAATGCTTAGAATTGTACCAGAGCTATGCTATATTTCAGGGTTACTTAATCAACTGCAGTAATTTTCCAACAACAAACAGTTACATACAGTCCTGAAATTCACTCTCAAAAGGGCTCAGGTAAAATGAAAACATGAAGCAGCTCAACATGATGCAGGCAAGGAAAGTTTAAAATATGGTTAAAAGTCTATGTGTTTCAGAGTCTGGTTTGGTCTTTCTCATGGATCTCAGAGCTGGACCATAATGGTTGGGCCACTTCTTGTGGTGGAAGTGCATGTGTCCAAGCAAGGTCTTCAGCACCAGATCTGTATATATATTGCCTTGAAAAAACTGCGATAAGGATAATTTGCCTCATACTTATCCATAGAAGTCCATCCTTCTTGTATAACATGGATAAACCCATTCATTTATGGATCACACATCTCCAACTCTACCTGATTATTGTTCTGATATTAGCTTTGAAATATTTCTAAGTACATACAATACTGAAGAGATAGCTGGAAGGATTTGCATTTTTAAAAAAATTGATTTACTGAAATCCTGTGTAAAAAGTCATAATCTCTTTAAGAAGTCAGTATTTGCATGTTTTTATTTCAATAATATGCCCTCACAAATTCATCACTCACAGGCAAGACAGAATGTACTCATGAAATTTTTCAGTGCATCTAGAAAGCTACTGTTAAAAAAAAAGCAGTAACATATGGTGAAAGTTGCTCTGAGTAAGAGGTCAGTTATAACAGGGAGTTTGCCAGGTTGTCTGCAATAAAAATTTATTTTCTAAATGTAAGCCTTTAGTTAGCAACCCCAAGATTAACATGACCCAGAATATGAATTTTGTTCCAGCAATCTACAAGATGCTAATGTCACTGTAGTGTTATATTAAAGGATTTCTTGACCTTCACTTCTAAATTCTTTCCCTGTGATTCACAGTGTGTATAATTCCATAAATCATCAACAGAAGAAAACACCAGTATTTGCTAAATCTGCCACCACCACCTCATTGCGATTTTCTTGATTTTCCTATCCCTTGTCTATCCATTTTTAAGTGAAAAAAATAAAGTGGATGCTCAACTAGCTGCGGTCCGAAGACAGGTCTGCTAGATTTTTACTATAAACTCCCCAAAGTTATTTACATATGTAACTCCCACTGTGGAGTGTACTTCAGAATGGAGACAATGTTCTACTTTGCAAGCATGGTCTGAGATTAAATATATTAGCAATTAGGAAGCACTTCACTACTGTGATAATGGGGAAACTGATAAAGCATATGAATGTGATGGACAAACAATATGTAGAAAAAAATGTACTTTTTAACTAGTTGGGAGTAAAGCAGAAAAGTGAGCAATACAACTCAGTGTTGAAATACAACTGAGTGTTGCATCCCAATGAAGAGGAAGTCGGGTAAAAGTGGCCAGAGGCCTGTGTAGATGAACAAGCAGCTCCTGGATAAAGTGAAGCCAAAAAAAGCAGCCTACAGTGGGTAGAAGCAGGGACAGGTAGTCTGGGAGGATTACGGGGAAGTTGCCGGAGAGGTGAGAGAGAGGAAAGCCAAAGCCCTGACAGA
>NW_010274643.1:9031-10043 GCF_000690775.1 Eurypyga helias | reverse complement strand
TTTGAGAAGTTAAAAAAAAAAAAAATCAAGAGCGCCTGAACAGCACCGGACTAAGGACATCTGCATCTATTTTCTGCCCTCCTTCTTGGATAGTTTAAAAGATCCTCCCCGCCCTCAACTTCAGAGTTTATTAAGAGCTGGGGATGCGGGCTCCCCCAATTATATCACCCTTTCACAAGGACAAAGGAGAGTGTAAACAGTAACATGACTGGTCTGAGCAATGTACTCTGAGAGGCACATGCACTAAAAACACTCCAAACGTTTACCATTTACGTGTACCATCTCTTCAGTCCTTTAAATTCCTAAAGCATTTCTCAAGGTCTACTATGCTTCGTTCAGCATGTGCTGAAACACCTTAACATCAAGTTTGCCTTTTATTTATGCTGAAAAAAAAAAAAACACCAGCAGAGGTGACGAGGGGATTAGGAATTGTGCGGACGAGGCACACTGCTGTAGATATTTTATGTTTTAGGAAAATAGCAACCCAATTTTTTTTTTTTTAATTACCCATTGTAAGAGTAGGTAAAACATCTATCAGAAGAAGGGATTTATATTATCTGGGTTCTGTTGCAGCAAACAAGTACCGCAGCTTTCATTCACCGATTGTCAAAAACTTTCCAATGTGCCCACTGCAATGCGGATGCCAACCAACGAATCAAAGGCATTCAGCAACTAGACAAAGAGGGTCTGATGCCAACCTCGGTGCCACTGGCAACCATTATTGGCATCAAGCACATTGTCTGCCTTTTTTTTTTTCCCCTCTCCTGGCACTCGACAAACAAAATGGCGGTTCTTGTAGCAACGGGAACGCAGCGTAAGCGCTGCACTGAATCAAATGCCATCAAATGATTTTACGGACCGAGATGCGTTTCACACCTAAACGACAGATACTCTCTGATGCCTGACAGAAAAAGTGAAATAAAACAAAATAAGAGCAGTTCTGTCCGTAGAAACAACATGCATGATACTTTCAAGGGTTGGGCTTTTCAAAAACTCGGGGGGGGGGGGAGGG
>NW_010274643.1:0-9000 GCF_000690775.1 Eurypyga helias | reverse complement strand
GGGGAGGGGGGGGGGAGGCGATACACGACCTGATACAACAGGCAGAGCCCCATAGAAATGTGTTACGATTAAGAAGGATTTTGATGCTAAATATTGATCACAGTGCACACTTCCCATTTTCTTCCTCCATTTCGTTCAAAGGAGCAGCACTGCAACCTGTGTCAAGCCCATTTTTCTTTTTTTTTTTTTTTTTTAAGATCCTAAAGCACAAGAGGATAGTAGAAACGGGATGGGGGGGTAGGGCAGGGGAGAAATAGATACTGAATTCTGAGCGAGATGGGCAAAAAGTGGAACCAGATGAAGTTGGTCAATGACAGAACTTCATAGGTCGATCCTTAATTCTTCTTTCAAGGCGGGCATGGAAGTAGAAGCCCTTTTTATTAAGAACTGAAAAGGATTATTGACACTTCTAGATCTGGAAATTGTCAATATATTGTAACATTACTCGGCACTGCAATGCGGATGCCAACCAACAAATCACAGGCATCCTAGGCTAAACAAAGAAGGTCTGATGCCAATCCTGGTGCCACTGGCAACCATCACTGGCACTCGAACTATCCTTCCTCCTCTTTTTCCCCTTAATCTTCTTTTTTTAAAGCAACAAAAAACCCAAACTACTTGGCCCCTTTATTCGGTTTATGTGCTAATTCCTTCTTCATATTTCTCTCAGAGATTTAATTGTTTCTACGTCTCCACTTAGTTTTTGCATGATACTATTAGGCAGGTTTATATATTCTAAAAGAGAAATAAAAAGCAAAACAGCATGTGTATAACGCAGCATTTTGGTTGACTTCATGCTTATCTTTTGCAAAGCCTGGTGCTCTTAATCAAGTGCACGACAAAGTGTCACAATTAACCTGCTTTCAATGAAGATAGAGAATCAAAGTTTGACAAAACGGAAAAAAAAAATACAATGATAACTTAATATGACTTCTTCAAGAAGAGAGCCAACAGATGTTAATGGAAGATTTACTGTGAAGCAGCAAGACAGATACAAAATACATGCAGTTTACAATAAACAAAAGGGTCTACTGAGGGTGACTTGGTACATAGAAATTAGCCAGCTTCATCTTCCAGTATATTCTCAAACTAACTTTGAAAGTTGTAATGTTGCAGCATGCTTATGTTACTCATTTCTGATTAGACAAGTGTTTTAAATAAACTCATATTCTCAACCCATTCAAATCAATGAAAGCAGTTATGCCCTGCAATTCCTTCTCCCACTTCAGGTTACTGGCTTCCAACAACTTAAAAGTCGACAGTGTGTAAGAGTACTCTGACCCCAGCTTCTTCGGCTCAAGAGCTACTTAAACTCTTTTGCCTCCCTTTGTAGTTTTGACTTTATGACACAGGTAAATCCATTAGAATTAATCAGTAAGCTATGTCTTGCTATATATACACATTCAAAATATTGTTTGAATTTTTCTTCACAAAAGGAGTTTAAAGGCACAAATTATTTGTAATTAAGCTATTTTGTTCAATGCTAACAAAGAAATCTTTCTTCTGTGGACCAGATTTACCAGACTCTGCAGCTACTTAAAGTCGCTGCAAAATATCTAAGTGTTGTCTACTACTGTGGAGAGAGTAATAAAAAAATACAAGTAGGAAAAAAAAAAATCATACCAAACCAAAACAATGATCCGTATATTTTCATTATGAATAATTTAAAAAAAAATATATCAAACCCTATGTATACGTTCACAGAAACACAGTGCTCCGCTTGGGTGAGCAAATGCTAAAAGACAAATCCACTGAAAACAAAATTGTTGTGTTGCCTATCTGCTCTTTTGAAGAATGAGTACACACCAAATGAAGACGTGTGCACTGCCACTTTTTTGTTACTAACAAAACCGAGTGCATTCGGGTTTCAGTTATATTCCGCAGATACATATTGGGCACCAGGTAACAGCCTGCCATCTGCCCTTCTGCAGGCCATTTCTGCCTACTACCAGGCCAAGTCATGAAATGTCCCGCCATCTGCGGCCAACCAAACTTTCCCTCGTTGAGATCTGCGGCTAAAAAGAAACGCTTTATTACTGCTGAACAGTCAGCAATACAAAGACATCTAGAGGATGGTATAATCACCAGAAAGAACCAAAATGACACCTCACAGAGCAAAAGCATTTCAGAAAGCTTAGTATTGGAGAGGAAAAAAAAAAAAACCACAACTTTTTCTACTTACAGCCATTTACGACTTCGGGGCACCTGCCTACGAGTAATGTTATCTGAATATGCCACATGACTATCAGATTTTTCCCTGATATACGATTATCAGAAGCGTTGGCCTTCTTTTCATTCTGTAAACTATGTTTAAGAAGCTTTTCCATAGTGTTCCTGCAGTTTTCCACATTTCAATTATCTGTCAAATAAAATTAAATGTACGAGTGCGATTATGAAGATTTTCTTTTCACGGTAAATTCTCTCGTAATGTTACAACCTAGGTCTCTGTTATAAAGCTTAGATAGGTAAGATGAGCTAGTGATGTAAAGTATGAATAAAACGCTGATACTGTATGCCATAATTCTGGCTACATATGGTATTTACAAAGCAGTATTTCTGTGCTAAAGTTTTTTCACGTTTTATTTTATAGACGTGAGAAAGCCTATGATTGCTCTTCAAAGTGATAGTAGGTTCCTCAGTCTAGAGATGAATGGTTGATTATTTGTAACTATAAAAACAGTAATAAATATTTGTAGTATTTATTGTGATTGTGCAATTGCACATACCTGCGTCTGTTACTAACAGTACTGGGATGGGGAGGAGGGGGGAGAAACAACCTTGAAAAAAAAGAAAAATGTTTTCTGAAGTCATGACTGGAAAACCTACACAACATATTGCCACTTTTTGGTAAAGGCAGCTTCAGAGGAACTAAGGCACTACCTTTGTATGTTCCACTCTCTCGAAAGAGAACAAGGCACGTATGTCAAACATACTTGTCATTTACATGCGTCTGCAGGAACGTGTGTGTATGTAAGTATATACGTATACATGCTGATTTACATATGGATATGTACCCACATTACGTCTATAGACCACAGAATAATGTTTGACTGGAAGCCAGCCATAGGGGAAACAGGGTGACTTGGAATTATAGTTTGACATACTAACATAGAAACACGACAAGCTGCTTCCTACCTTGCTCCTGCACGTAGTATGCCAAAAACAAATCAAGCTCCTTGACTGATACTGTTATGTGATGTGGCTGGACGCAAAGTGCTGGATTTGTGCAATGTGGGGATTTCATGAGCCGCTCTCCATCCGTACTTTCCAAGGGGATGCCTTTGAACAGGATCACCATGACTAGATCCAGACGCCAGACTTTGTCAGCCTGTCGCAGGCAGTCGATTCTCCTAATCTTACCCTTCTGGTCAGGATTGGACAATACACAGCATGGGTGCTTCTTCCCAGTCACCGTGAGCACAAAATCCTCCCGGAACTCTTGGCGAATATCTTTGCGCAGCTTGGCCAGGAGCCTGGATGCCCACTTCTGTTTAATTTCAGGCTTTTCACTAAGAAGCTCATCCTTGACTGCTCTTTCCTCATCCTTTGACATTCGTTTCTCGTGTTTTTTAAAGTACTTGCGTTTCCGAGCCTGAAGGTTGAACCAGGTATAGGCAATTGCACGGACATGTGGAAGAAGTGCCTCAATGAACGGGTGAAATTCATCCTGTGGAAAGAAGTGGAAGGAAAAAAAAAAAAAAAAAAGAAGAAAACTCGAAGTCAGTAAGTTCTCATAATCAAAGCAATATCAAGAAAGCCTTCTGAAAATCTTAAAGTGAAATTCAAGACCAAGAGAATAAACATTGAAAATTTACACAAATTTCTGCGTAACACCTTTTATGCAATTACTACCGCCGTACACAGAGAATCGCATTTTCCCCACATTTCACTCTTTGAAAGAACCATGTGAAGATTTTATTTTGCATGCCTCCCCTCACTTCATCCCGCAACGCTGCAGAGACAACATCATTTAAAAGAGATGCTATCAAGATGTTTCGTTTCTGACATTTAAATATCTGAGTGAACAGCTAACATCAAGAAAAGTACCATTGCACAAAGAAAGCACTCTACGGTTTTAAAAAATCTGAGCAGAAACGTTCAGGAGGCTGAGATGAATGCCACAGTTCATTTCTCTTCTCTGTGGCACAGAAACACAAAGCATATACATGCTCAGTGTAATGCCACACAGTTCCCGCTTTTGGAGCATGCTCTCAGCAAGAGACTGCTGGTGGCACAAAGAGCATGCGCCATTAAACTTGATCCATTTTCTTATCAAACGTCCAACATTCCAGCACTGAAACAGCACCATTCCAGAGGTGGTAACTAGAGAAACCAGTATACAGTAAGGGAAAGCGGGCAAAAGACACAGCGTGTCGTATACAATTCCTGAACAGAAGCCGCTGTACTTTCAGCTCTTCAGGCTTCCCTCCCACCACCCCCAAACTCTGTAAAATAGAAGTTTATGAAGTAGGGAACAAAAATTACATTTATGTTCTTCCAGCAGCTCCACTGTGGGTTTTGAAGCCCCACAGAGCCGGTTAATTTGTTAACTGATCACATGAGTGTGGCAATTATTCTAAACCCCTTAAAAATCAATCTGAGGTGTACAATGAAAAATGGCAACTTGGCACAAACTTTGCGTTCCTTGTATTTCTGCATGCTGTGGCAGAGTGACATGACGAGTGCACCGCTGGTCAAATGTTGCCTTTGTGAAATCCATGCAATTTATTTACAGTTCCAAAATACCCCTTTCTGTCATCTGGCTTCACCTGCAAGTTCTTATCTTCTGCCTAGCAGCGATACGGATTGCATTAAGGAGGCAATGCTTAGTTGTCGTCTACAAGTACATCCTATAGCAATTAAATTAATTCGTTCTGTCTGCTTAAAGTACCATCCTACACATCCATGTTAATATCTAAGCAGGCCTTTCCCAAAAACTAATGCCTCTTTTCCGTCAGTAAATCCGCTGTTTCAAACAGCACGATCTGCTTATCAAACATTACGGTGTTTTGGTTTGGAAGGGAGACCTTAGGGGAGGTATCTTTCTTCCTGTGTGCAGGCACATTTAGTTTTAAATACCGTGCAGATTGCTCATCATACTGAGCGGCATGGTGCAATCAAACTAAAACTGAACCTTTTTTATACAATTATATTCAAGAATACAATTAACAAATTTCTATTTTATCTACGCTGCTAGACAAGGAATGAATTATGTTTGATCAATAGGCTGATTAACTCCATTAGGTAAAAATGATGAAAGTGTAACTAATGGTCTCAATTACACAAAGTTCAGATTGCCATTGTAGAAGCTTCAGGCCAAGAATTTAGTGTTTAAATCTTCAAATTTCAAACAAACTTCAAAATCTCCTGAATGGTAAAAAACACCACTAGAGCTAATTACCTCTCTTCCCTAACCACCCTGAAATCAAAGAGAAAAGTATGGAAAAGTTGCAAGCAGTTTATCTACAACCACGTTACCTTCACAGGGGGGAAAAAAAAAAAAAGCTGGGAGGAAGATATAGGAAGATAATTCCGGACATAAACAGTTGCATTACAGTATGATGCTTGACAAAAAGCCACAAAGGCAATAATTAAACTGGTTAGTAGTTTCCAGCAGAGAATCGAACAATTCTGATACTATACTGGCACATAAAACTAGGCCATGGAAAGAGTTAAACCACAATCTGTTCTTTGTGTGGGAAGGCAATACTGCTTTGAGTAACCACAGCCCATGATAAGACTTCCCTATCTTCATATGCTTTCTGATGCCATGCTTTTTTTCCCTTCAATTATAGCTACTAAAGAAAGTTTATTTCTTCTTCTACTCGCCTTAATTGAAGCATTCAAATAAAATAAAAATTTAAAAAAAAAAAAAGCACGTAAGCTTAAAGGCCGTGCAGTGCTAAATCCTTACAATTCATTTTAGACTGAATCAAACAGATTTACCACAGATTTTGAAAATGTTAATAGCTGGGGCTAAAGATGGGGCAAAGGCAGAGGGCTGAAAAGCTCTGGAAGAAATTACTTTTTTGCCCTAATACAATGATTACCTCTAAACAGACTTCAGCATTTATAACTTAAAAAGGTATTAAAATTAAGGTAAATAGTCTACGCTATTAGAATACTGCACATCCAGTTCTCATTTTTGGGAACATTACAAAGTATTTTTGAATGGCTATGCCTCTAGGTAATGTGCATAGTATTACCAATAATTACCTATAGCATTTTACATCTATGAAAATTTTATAGAGAAAAATTTCATTCTTTAAATTCCAATCTGTAGTGGTTGCATGCTTCTTTTTCAAAGAGTGAAATAAATCAATAAACAAACCAAACCTTTTTAAACCTGTATTCAGGCTTTTCTTTCATAGTATCATTAAGTCCTAAAGATGCAAATACATGTGAAAGACTGTGAAGGAAAAACATGGCAAAGAACATCCTGTTCTAAAGCAATATTATCAGATACCTTTGAGAGATTCATTGTGCATGTGGAGTCCTTTCAAATGAAACATTACTTGACAAGAAGTGCCCATAAAAATGATCCCAAATGGAGATTTGCAATTAATCACCCACACTCTCCACTAAACCTCCTAAAAAGCCATCTACAGAATTTGATTTTTCCCCCCCCTTAATATTCACACAGGCAATATTGAATTTTTTTTTTTTATGTGGCACTTACCAATGTGCCACAGTTACTCTTGCAATAAAGTGATTTATGGAGGTAAGATTTTCAAATGTCATATTGAAATGGCTCAGGTGAACCACTGTGCACTGGTAATTTAAATCAAAATGGAAGTTATTATATAATATCTATGTAGCTTGTAAATAAAGGAAAAAAATACCAGTCACCTGATGATGATAGACAGGCCAGTTTTTCTTTTTTGGAAAAGGTAAAGGGGAAATGCAGCATCCTTCTGCTGTCTTCCACTTTTATATACTCTGTATCAATTCATGCAAGTTTGAACTGAGGGCCATACAATAAATTTACCAGGCTGGAAATTTTATACAGAAAACTTCACGTACTTGGTTTCCCTGCATGGATTTTCTCTGTGCATAATGAAACAACATGTTCTGGGAAGAAAAGAAAATGACACATATTCTGACTTTCCTGGACCAGCGTAACATAAAAATAAACCACGGCAAAAATATCACAAGAGACCAAGCACTTAAAGGCATGCGGTAACTGCATCCTATCATGCCTCAGCAAGAGAGATAAATGCAGCTTACACTCATTCCAAAACAGGGGAAAGAGGCTTTTGAGGAGGAGGGGAAAGGACCCACACACACACAAATTAAACTGCACTTAGTAAGTCTTCAGTCTTCCTTGTTATTTTAGACCCACCAAACTTTTACTGAGAGAGTGATGGGTAACATTCGAATCGCCAAGGTTTGTCTAAAAGCTGTACTTTGGATTTTAGACTTGTTATTTAAAAAGGGGCTTCAGCGCTGTCTCGGCACAAATTGAACTACTGCTTTCACAAGGAGCTCGGTCCAAACAGGTGTTCCGTGTTTAGAACTTTTACCAAAATATTTTCTTCTGAGCACACACTACCACAGCCAACGTGCATCGCAAAAGCCCTAGAGACGGAGAACACAATAGAGAGAACAATTTTGGCAGTACTACTTTAACGCAGTCGCAACTCAAAATAAGATTCATCAATCTTCTGCTTTAAATAAATAAATAACACAAAGCATAAATTCCCATTGCCAGTGTAATCTTAATTTTTAATTTATGGAGAAGAAATATGATTTTTTACAATGTCTTTGTCGTTCCAAATAGGTAGCGAGAGATTCCAAATGAAAATCAACTTGATGCAACTGTGATCCATGCATGTACCACTAAATGGGAACTGCCTCTGCGTGGCACATGATACGGCATGACTGTAAAATATTATGGAGAAGTTATCAATGCATAAAAGCCAGGAATGGCTTTCTTGTGTTTATGGCCGTAGAAGTACGATGCTGTGTTTTCGCACACACCTGAGTGCAGTATTTTAATACAGATTTGTAAAGAATGGGAAAACCTATTACATGTGTAAGTCCAAAAAGCACATATGGCAAAAAAAAGTTCACTAGGGCAGGAAACAACCCAATGAACGACCCGCTGCAATAGAGGCGGTGGTGAAAATTTGCGTATTTCCAATGTAAAAGACACTTCCTTACGTTGTACGCTCAGGTTTATACTCTGGTGCAGAGGTCTTTCTGCCTGTCAATAATTTCACAGGATGGACAGTGCACACCTAATTAATTTTTTACTAATTGCAAATTCCACCGTAAGTAATTATTTCTATGTGTGTACCTGTAAGCCTGTGGGTGCCCGTTACACAAAACGCTTCCTACATGCACTCATTTCTCCTCTGAAGAAGAAACGTCTCTTCTCCAGTACCCTTTTCCAGCTTTGCTCCACTGCAGCTCACGTTTACTTGCTGAAAATACCCATATCTAAGTCAATCACACTTAGATGCCAAACAAAATATAAACAATAAAAAATGTGTCAGCCAAAAAGCTACAGGACTGTATCCAATCACTGAATAAGCCTTATCATTGTTTCCATCTTCATTCACAATTTATGAATACTTCAGTCCTTTTGAATTACAATGCTTTCTAATTGTGGGATAACTTAAATCGTATTTGTTTATTCACCGTGCGGCTGTAAGCGCATCACTGGCCGCCGAACAGCAGTCCTGCAGGAGACGTTACTTTCGCACATTTTCTGTCCCTTTAGCTATTTGTTGCACCAATGTGGGAGCAAGCAGTTATCGCTTAATCAGTTTACATCACATCCTCCTAAGACAGACTTTCACAAAAGCTTCTGGAAACTCTCCCTCGGCGTGGAAGACCGGCGTTGCTCTCCCAAACAGTCCCCGGTGCCCCGGCGCCCGCTCCCCGTGACCGTACGCACGGCACCGACGCCCCTGGGGGACGCGGGGCACTTCCCAAGCCTGCTCCCTCAACCCCTCAGGTCCCAAAAAAAACACCTGGTGCGGCGGCGGGGACCCT